>NW_024524600.1:7071521-7312801 GCF_017590135.1 Pyrgilauda ruficollis
CCTATTAGAACAACTTAACTTTTATTTGTAAGCTGGGTAATACCTTGCAACTCCCTTCACATGTCGTTTCATCCATGCCTGCCAAAACTATTTAAATGCTTTTAATGTTATAAAGCTGAGTAAACTGGTTATCACTGAAACTCCCAACTAAGTTTACATTTGGAATAAAAAGATTATTCAGATTTCATGGATTTGCATGTACGTCCTCACAGTAAAACCTCATGTCCATGGTTTAACCTGTCTTTTCATTCTCATCATAGTTTTCTACATGCTATTTTTTCTGCCCACCTTTCTGGCTCACTAATTTTCAAACTCATTTCCTTCAAACATACACATAAACAACTCTCAAATGTTAAGCATAACCTATTTGCTCTCTCATACATCCTTCTTATGAATCTCTTGCGAGGAGGCTGCTAAGACAGAAAGAAGCTGGGAAGTGAAAGATGGTCTTTTTTGTTTGTTTGAGTTAGAAACAGTCTTTTCTGGAAGGCTATATACCACTTGAAAGATTAAGATATCCCAAATATTAGGGAAGTGAAACTCTATTAACAGATGAAAAGTGAGCTTCCATGGACTGATTAGGCTTCTTTGTTATTTTGTTAATACTTATCCAAGAACTGGAAGAAAATCTCACTTTTCTCAAGTCCTAATCATTGAACTTTTCAATTAAATGCCAAGAAAGTTCAAATTACAAAGTTCTCTGACAAAACCATGTGAGTGCATACATGCTATTCCTCATGGATAATAGTGAAACCTACTAAAATTTTTCACGTCTTCCTCATATGTTAACCAAAGACTAACAACTAGAAGTTTGCCTCTTGCTCTTATCCCAGAAAAATTAACAATTTGTTAACAATCAGAGTTAATCAATCTTCACTGCTGGAGTAGCTGTTTGCAGCCTCTCTTTTAAGCTTTTCATTTAAGCTCCGTAGTATCAGGATCCTCACACTTGTAGGTTTTACAAAGAACACAGAAGATCCATATACAGGTTTGTGTGACATGCTGTAACAAAACTTTTTTTACTATTTTTTAAGCATATTACATGATTTTCAAATGAAATATCTAAGCAATAACTCATAGAGCTCAGAGATATCTGAGTAGGTTTACCACCCCAGCACATTGATTCATCATGCTGTAAGGCACTGGTCAACAAGAGACTGAGCTTGAGTGGATTCTTAAACTCTGTTAACTGACATCAGGAGTGAAGTGCAAATTTCCTGTTGCTGCCTCAGACACAAATTGTTTGCATTCTTCCCCAGATTTCACACATGGACCATTTCAATAGTCAGCAGCTTTACAACCTTTTAAAATCACCTACAAGTTAAGTACAGTTAGCAATAATCTGTACAACACTATCGTAAATTTTCAGATTTCAGAGGAGGCTCAGTCTAGAGGCAAGGAAAATCTGTCCCTAACATTTAAACATCTGTCACAATAATTGAAAGTAGGATGCCTTTTTCCTTTCTCTGTTTTGTTTTTTTAGTTTTCAGTTTTCAAATCTCACAGACAGCACTGACCTAGAAGGGAAAGACAAATTCATTACCCTTTTTTTCCTCTCTCAACATTCATGATTTTTGCATAGCTTTTATCCCTCTCTGCTAATATAGTCACAGATAATGAGAAAGGTTTAGCACATATTTTGGCTTTACTTTCGTTAAGGCTTTGGAAGAAAAATAATTCCAGCAATTTATTAAAATTAAATAATACAGCCAGTCCCCCAGTAGACTTTTGCCTGCAAAGGAAGTGCTTAAGTGCTTTCAAAATGAACTCCACTCAGACAAGCACTTTCACTAGTAAGTCTTCTTCTGAGCCTCCTGACAGCCTGTGCTACTCTGATCTGATTGTGTACATTCAGTCCAGTCCAGGAGCAGAGGAGATCCTCTGTAATGCTAGGCAGAAAGGATTTGGATTACTATACTCATGAATCCTAATCCAGCCCATCTGCCATACGTTTTGACACCCCCATAAATCCTCTAACCTTTCATAAGTAGCCATTTTCATCTGAGGAAAAAAATGAGCACTGATTTAGATCAGATTTAACATATCTCCTGCCTGCTAACAGGCAAGTACCACCACTGCAAGTTCAGTCTTTTGGACTGTAGAAACTTTTTCCACCACCCTACCAAAATCCATCTGCATGACCCACCCACACTGCACATTTCCCTTGCATTAAATTCTAATTCCTCACTTTATTATATTGCCCTTAAATAAGGTACTGCAGCAGATTTCTTAATTAGGCAGCCACTGCCAAAACTCAGTCATCACCTAAGTGGTATCCAAAGCATTTTCAAAAGACACTGTTCTTTTAACCTCACATTGTCCATTTCACAAACAGCATTAAATATGGCACATGATTGAGACAGTCCAGAAATCAAAATCATCACACACAAAATGTTATTCTTAGAACTCAGGAAATACAGAGATGAAAGAAGATGTGTCATCAGGCATTACTCACAGGAATTTCTTTTCGAAATTAGAGTTCCTAAAATATATGTTGGCTTGAAAACTGGGACTTAAATGCTGCCAGATCACTAGACTTACAGCATCTTCTTCCTAGAGCAGGTAGAGGTTCCTGGATAACAGATCTGCCAAGTTGGAGCCAAACTACAATTCAAGCTATTTGCTACAACCCCTGCTGGGTCACAGCACTGAGATGGAAGTGGCCTTTAACGCTGCCTGATTGCCCCGTTAGTTCCTGCTTGCATGACCCACTAAATGAGGTTTACTCATTTTCACTGGTGATGCAACAACTGACCTGAAGGTGTTTTAACTCAGAGTTGGAACTCTGTCAACAGAGTTGTCCAATATCGGGACCAACTGTGCATATTTTATGACATTTATTTCTAGTGTTAAGACCCCACACAATTTTTCTCCAACAAGGAAGTGCATTCACAAAACAGCTAAAGATTATCTGCACATACTTTTATTGTATGTATTTTATTGTAATTAGCCTGTAGCACAAGTTAAACAGTCCTTATTACTGCTGACTTGCCTTACATTAATTTGAGTAATAAATACTGGCATTTAAAATTGCCAAAGTCTTACTCTAAAATCCTTCATTCTTTAATATGAATTTTTAAGTACCAAAACAAAAAACAAAATAAATAAATCCAAAACACAAAGACTCTAGCGTCTCCATGGAAAAAAGAGTTATAAGGACTACAGGGGAAAAGACAGACTGCATTAAGATCAGAATCTGCATGAATGACCGGAGATAGTACAAGAGAGAAGGACTTGATATGGACAGGAAAACACAACAACAAAGCCTTGGAGAAGTAGATAAAAGATGCAGCTAAGGCAAACAGAAGTAATGCAAAACACAAGCACTGTGCCAGCTCAGCCCTACAAGGCTGACAAAGGAAAATAATGGTATCACACTTACTCAAAAGCAGGGGCCAAGGAAAAGCCACCTGAAAAGGACACTGGGCACTGAAGACCACTAAACAAGACCCCAAAGAGCCATAAAAGGACTTCTGATAAGGGCTGTGACTACGTAAATAATGTAATACATATATATCAAGTAAGTGGGGATAGCTAATGATTAGTGTGTATGATTTACCCAACTCTCAGAAGTGTTGATTAGTGGAAGGAACCTCCAAATGCCCACCACTGCAATAAATAATGCCTTTGTAATACTCAAATGTGTGTCAGAAAGTTTACATTTGGCCAATTTCAGTATGAATATACAGCAGCTTGATAAATCTGTTTTCATGATCAGTGCAAGGAAAGGTTTTCTGTAAGTTCACATAACCAAATGCTGTGTAACAATGGTGATGCTATGGATATCTACCCAGAGTTACTCCATCTATCTGCAGCAGCAAGAACTTTACATAGGAGATTAGAAAGCCATTGGGACCAAAAGGCATTCCTGGACTGCCAGGCTGCTCAGGGATGCTGTCCAGCACCACTGTGAGCACTGCACAGGTGGGCAGCTGGTCATCATACCTGCATTTCATTTAACAAGTATTGACTCATCCAGAGGTTTTACGGCGAAGGAAGAGTGCTGCACTTTCCATGCTAGACAAAACATTGAGAGCTCACTGAACATGCAAGTATGTTCAAACTGATTTCGAAATAACAGAGAAATGTTCAGAAAAATAAACTTGTATAAAAGGCAGGGGCAACACTATTTGCTTAAAGGTATACAAGTTAGAGATATGGAGTGAGTAATTGGCTCATCTTCAGAGAAGCATAAGAGATTATCACAGATAACAAGCAACTCTACTAAACCAATGCTAGAAAGGTAAACACTGTACTGAGGCTACAAATGAAAGCACATCCTCCAAGGCAGATGAAGTAATCCATCCACTTTTCTCAATACTAGTAAATCCTAAAAGGATCTGGTTCCAACACAGATCTTCCAGAAATAAAAGAAGGAACAGGATAGAGCAACACAACAGAGTAATTTAAGTTCAAAGGGAACCTAAGGAAGGTTCCAGCTGTGTAAAATGGAATCAGTTTCCTCCTACTACTGCCACATGGACTACAAGGAAGCGGGTCAGTCCATAGCTGAGTGGCACAGCTGAGGTGGGGAGCACAGGTCAGCACTACACCTGAGCAAATGAATCAGGAGGCCTGCAGAGCCCCAAGGAGAAAGGAAGCCTTGCCCCAGTCTCACTGGGAACACAAAAACTGTGCCTGGGAACACAAAAACTGGCCCATCCTCTTGAGTAACAAGAAATTTGAAAATGACTACACATGAAAATGAGTACCAACAGCTAAGGCTCATGATATAATTTATATCTCCTTTATCACATTAAATAAATCTGATCTGACAATACAATTTACTAAAGCTCTGCTTATTGGAAGAGATAGATACACAGTTTTTCTTCCTAACAGTTTCTTCTCCTTGTCTATAAAATGTACTGTCCTGCTTATGAAAAAAGAAACAAAGTATAAAATGGCTCCAAAGAGCACAGACTGCAATCCTACCAACCTATCACAAAAAATTGTATTGTCACATTTCATGTTTCCTACATTAATAAGAGGGCAATGAAGGAAAATTAAAGCCTATGAAGTGGTTTAATATGCAGTGGGAGGAAAAAACACACTGGTTGGAATGTAAATGGACACATACTGACCAATGGATTTTATGAGCAAAAATGTTGTTAAATTCCAGATTAAGCCTCTAGCAATGACTAAGTGACTTTACCAAGTGACTAGAAGAATAATCAATAACCAATTTCTGTACATGGGATAAATAGCAAGTTTAGGTTTGACAGAAGAACCTCTCGAGGTGTAACAGCTATCAGCTGGAAGCTCATCAAGTTTACAGCAGTCAGTTGCTACGTTGGATAACAGGATTCTAGAGTGGATCATGGATAACAACCAGCATCTTATCTGTGGGTTTTTTTCGTTTTTCTGTTTGCCTACTAAAAAAAAATCAAGGTCCTTTGTTTTACTTGTACTTTTAAAATATGTCAAAAGAGCCAGAAGCAAAGTAGTCTTGAAACTATACTCCTAACAAAAAAAATTGTGATTTTGAACATTTAATTGTAATTCTTCTAGCAAAGCTTAAAAACCTACAACGTTTCAAAGAGATAAACAAGTAGTATTGAAAGTCCATGCAAAACATGGAGCCTGATTATTATCTCAGAAGGCATACTATTAAGGAACATTAATTTAAGATCAAGTAGACAATTATTTCCTTTAAAAAATATTTAAAGCTGGTTTTTGTGCAGTTATTTTCTTTTCAGATCTAGCAGTTTAACAAGATAAGGAAAAGATAGGTTCTGAGTCACTTAACAATCTGTGGGACAAACTGAATACAGGCTAGGTTGTAACTAAAATGTTGTTTTAAAAAAATTCACCTTCCTTCTACGCCCACAAAATACATTAATTTATGAAAAGGCACCATAGGATGATGAAAAGACACTCCCAAGTAGTTAAGTATTATGTTTGAAGACAGTACCCTTTAGGATTTCACAGTATCAGTCACTTACTGGGCATTTATTTCAGATGCAGTGCTTATTATACATATCAGCCTGAAGGACATCTCCAGCAGTTTGGATGCAATCTCTGTTTAATTACTCATTTTTCTATGCTTCACTGGGATCACAGTTCAAAAAATGGGAAGCACAAAGAACTGGAGAAGCTAAAGGCAACACAGCAATGACTAATAGTCTTGGAAAGCCTTAACAAAAGTGACTTACAGTGAGAAGGACATACCTGCAAGATTCAAAGTCCCACCAACAGCAGATGAAAGGTAATTCACAAAGAATGCTGACAAACAGTAGGTCACCACCACCGATGAAAAACTTTGCTCCCAGGTGTACTGACAAGAACTTCTCCCAAACTCCTAGTCAAAACAAGCAGTCTGAAGCACACCTACATGCCTCCTACCTCACCTAACCTAGTCTTTCCTCCCATGTAGCTAACCAAGTAGTTATGAAGCACTGGCAATTAAATTCTGGATATATGTGCTTAAAAGTTTGAAGAGTAATACACTGCAGTAAAAAACCAAAAAAAAATCCCCAACCAACCAAAAAAGCCCAAAACCAAAGAAGCAAAAAAACAGCACCTCAAAAAAGAACTTCAATGAACAACTTTTGTAAGACCTGACCAGTAAGTACTGCAATCTTGAGAAGCAAGACTGAGAAAACCACCATTTTAATAAGAACTTAATTTGTTTCCCTTTTTCATTAGATTGCAAGCTTTTTAATAGAATTGGTTATGGTCAAAGACTAATTTAAAGAAGAGAGAGATTCATGTTTTCTATGTTAATTACTGGGGAAGCTTTTTGTAATCATTCCCTATGGAATACACTAAACAGAAATGGGAATGAAAACCTATCAGAAAATGAATAGAGGAAACAAATTAAACTTTTTGCAGCAAACAGTCTTGGCTAACTACATAAGTAATTACTGCTCAATGATAGTGAAAAGTGTTGCAAAGATATCAAAGGAGTAAAAAAGCTCAAATATAACAACATTTAGCCAATAATTAAAACTGCAAACACTTCAATGGAAAATTTCCTCAAAAGTATGTTTGATAAAAGTAACAGAATACCTTGAATTGGATGTCCTCTACTTTGTTTCTCTATACATAAAATATGAAGAAAACAATACAAAAAACATTGGTGTTAATTTCTTTCTCTCCTTATTCTAGGGATCCTTTTAAGGTGCATTTAAAGGGATATTTAAAAGGCACAGCCTTTTAAAAATACAAAGTGCATTACTAGAGTCGGAATCAGAGACAGAGTAAAAGGTAAAGCATTTACTGACCTCCGTATTATAAAACCAAATCTTCAATAATTCAAATAAAGAGAGATGAAAGATGGTGAAGCAGAATACGGATGACAAAGCTTACTTCAAGACACGGAATGTCATTACTCTCCATTAAGCTAATGTGAAGAAATGAGGCAGTTAGTAGTAATCTCCTGTGAACCAATACAAAGATACTTCGCAACTGTTAAGGGGTGAAGTACTTAAAAGAGGTCAGTTACTGGTACTGTAAGAGGTGTGCTGAAACCCCTTAATCAATTACACTAAACTTACTTGAAAGCCTGCACAGTTATCTTGCTTAGCTTAAAAAAAAAAGTCTTTAATAATTCCTGTGAGGTAATGATCTGTGATCAAATAAGTCTACCTGTAAAACAATCCAGCTTCTCTGAAGGAAATGAAAAATTACATACTCTTTTAGAAGAAAGGAAGAAAATTCTTTTTTCTTAAATACATTCAGTACCATTATCAAAACCTTTGTTTTAAATATATTTCTCTTTTTTACAGACAAAATAGAAGAAGAGAAAGAAGTGCAAACAGAAATCACATTGTCTGCATGTACTCATCCACATTTACACACACAAACACACAGAGCTAGCCTTGGTAATTCCTGGTTTGTCCAGGTCCAGTGCATCACAAACACGTTTTGGGCATCAAGAACATAAATGCAACAGTCTTTCCTTAGCAGAGCTCTGGTGCAAACAGCCAGCTATTATTAAATTTATTCCAGCCTCACTAATGAGTAGAGCTTGGAAGTGCAGTATTTTTGAGCCATAAAGAGATGATTTATCATGAGAAGTCACTCAGTAGGAAGGCTAAAGTACAGCAGTTCTCTCTGCAAGTTATCATAACAGAAAGCTATTTAATGAGTGTGGGTTTCTTCAAGAATTCAAAAAAGGCAAGATTTGGAATAGGATGTGTTACATTATGCAGACACATCACTGAACACTGCTGCTACAGTAAAACCACCAAAAGAAAAATCCTCAAAGTTGTTCCTATCTTGAGGTTTTGGCTCATTTTTTAATAAGTTCTTTCAAATGTAAAACACAGATCTGTAGAGATTAGCAGACAGACACAATTCAGTAGAAAAAGATTCAGTAAAGTTTAATTAACTAAACTAGGTTGCCCAGGGTCAGCCACTCCATAGAGCAAACAAGAAAGAAATGTGGCCTGAAGCAAGACATTGTTTGGCAAAGACACAATGAAAGAGCAGAGAGATACCCCACCTCAGCAAGCTCAGGAGAGGCCTGAGTTACCTGCAGTTCCCTGCTCTGTACAGCACTCTCTCCTGCAGGGGAGCACTACAGGTGCTGATGACTCAAATTCAGTTACACACAAACCTGAAGCTTCCCCTTAATCCACCTCCAGACCAAAGTTACATCCAGCCTCTAATAATGACTTAAAAATAAATACATTTTCAGTAAACTATATGCCATAATCTTTATGCAGGTGATGGGGACATAAGGGCTTTGCATGCTAGAAAACATCCACCTTGGCTTTCAGATTAAATTATTGAGTTTGCTAAGGAAGGATACCTGCAAGAAGGTGGGAAGAAGACAGTGGAGCACAGTATGCCAGAATTCTTAAGATCAAAATGTAGGCATAACTGACTCAGGCTGCATTTTTCTAATGAGTAAGTTTAGACTGTGGCTTCTTGACAGCAGAAGAATTTAAACAGTATATGATGCCTTGGGAACTTTTCTGTTTCTTTTTTCCTATGGTTTCCAGAGTGATCTGTTCCTTGTGCAGAGTGACATTGTGTCAGCCCAGTGGAGGGAAGAGTGTATAAAAGAGGGAAGCTGAAGAGAGTGGTGAACTTTGTTAAGCCATGACTGCTACCAAAGATGCTGCCTATCAAAAGGTGACTTCCAAGACTATCACTAGGACAACTGCAATCTTCCATGCATGGTAAAAAAACCACACCCATCCCTGCTTCTTCAGCAAACTGAAACTTATAACAGAAATACTTATCTGAGAACAGTTATAACTCTTACACCGCAAGAAGTAACATTTGAAAAAGTTTTGAAAAAGTCTTGAAAAATAAAAAAGTCCCACTGAACAGAAGATACACAGTCTACATTAAAACAAGAAGTCTTGAGCTATCATGCACAAAGAAGGCCACAAAATTCCCTCCCACCTGACAGCCTTAAATATTCATTCTAGCTGCTTGTTTTCAGGGTCACTACACAGGTCACCTAGATGTCATGACAGTAAAGGCCCAAATTTCTGAATCTTTCAGAAAGCTGTGACATATTTCCTCGTCCCTTGGAAGTATGCACATCTTCAGCTTCATGATAATCCTCAGATAGTAGGGTGAACTTCACTGCTGTGTTTGTCGGCACTTCAAACCGTCTGCCCAACCCACAGTTCCTTCATCAGCTCATCATTCTCCTGTAAAAGCACCTTAAGTCTTCCTATGAAACCTTTTTCATCTCTACCTCATAGATGGGAGTTACACTCAAATCACTCCAGAAAGTGAAAATTCTTCAAAGTTTTGCTGAAAGTACCATGACAAAATGCACCTGATAACAGACCAAGATGATGCTTCTGTCACCAGCTCTGACACAGATCTGCTGAATGATACTAAGCAGATTGCTTAACCACCTTCTGCCTCCTTTTGCTCTAATCCTCCCACACTGTCTCTAAAATCAGATACTGTATTCCTAACAGTAATAGGAATTTGTAATTATGATTTCTATGGAATTTAAGAAGGTTCTGCCCCTACATAAGTATCTATTATACAAATAATTAAGCACTACAGACAGCAGTGAACTCTTTTACTGTGTGATCTGGAAAGTGTCATCCAGCATGCTTCTGTTGCATATTTATCCAGCCTAAGTAGCAGCTGCCAATGACTTTATTTTTATCTTTCCTTGCCCCTCACTCCTTTCTCTGTTTGCTTCTGCCAAATATTACCCTGAAATACAACAGTGCTTTTCAAAATGGTGCTGCCCACCATTTTATACCCAGTGTGTTGTAAAATCTAACACGATTGAACACTGCATCCTAGGAAGCCCATGTAAATATTCACAGTCTCAAAGAATAGTTTGGGTTGGAAGGAACCTTTAAAGGCAATCTAATTCAACACCCCTGCAATGAGTAGGGCCATCTTCAACTAGATCAGGTTGCTTAGAGCAGCAAAAAACTCAGAAGTTGTTAGTCATTCATGTTCTTCTCAACTTTGCCAATCAATGCACAAAATACATTTCTTGACATTGCTTAGAGGAAAAAAAAAAAGATAATAACCTTAAAAGACTAGGAATAATGACACATTATGAATTTACCTGGCTAGCAATATTCATTTTAGTGATGAAAAATCTGAATGAAAAGATAATATTTTAAATTATGTGCCTACAATTTTCATTAAAACTCCTTGCTACAGAAGTACATAAAAATCATTAAACAAAATACATTCTGGGACAAAATGACAATTGCTAAATTTTTCAGGAGTCTCTATGAAGGGACCATGAAGTTTTTTCCAGTTATTAAAAACTACATCTTCCACAATTCATATATCTAAACAGAAACTAAACTCTAAAGATAACCCTGTAGTAGAATTTGCAGTTCTTTGAAACAAACTCATTATTGTTGGGTTGTTTGTCTGAGGTGATTTCTGAGATTAATGTTTTTAATACTAAAATGATAAAAAACTATGAAAATTATATAAACATCAAAACAATGAAAATCTATTTTTAAGCACCTACAAGCTTAAAAGTATCAACATTTTAAACATTTGAAAGTGAAATGCCTTAAAGTAGAGGCTCCACAGAAACCACCACTTTGTCAAGCCTAGTCTCCAAGTTCCTCAGAAATCTTATTTGTCTTAATTTCACAAACAGAAGAATTAAGCAGTTGGGCTTTTTTAGAAGACAATGTATTTTCCTTCCTTTTGCTCAGTAAAACCCTCCTTTTTAAGAAGAAAACCAGAATATCCACATTTCAGTCTCTATGCATTATCTGTGACAGACTATACAGACATTCTCTTCCAAAGACTGCCACAAGTGCACACGATTGGAGTCCTTTGTTTTGGAGGGGACCTGAGCTATGCCATCTCACTGAGTAAGTATTTTAGTATCTATTTGAGCATATTCTCATCACCCAGAGCTCACCGTGCAGTACGGCAGCCCTGGCGTGCTAGAGCACAAGAGGAATAAAACATGCTGACAACGAAGAAGGAAAGATGCACGGTTGGACAGGCTTTACAAACACTCTGCTCATAAACTGGTTAGTGTAGGCCTAAAAGGAGGTGAGGATGGTATGCAGAGATCCAGCTCAGCTGCAAGCAACAGAGGAACAAGACCTTAAGACGCAACTTTTGGATTGGGTAATGCAATAGTATAGAATCAACTGTGTCTCTACCTGCTCCTTTGCACCCTGGCCAAGGTTTACATACTTTCCACATACTACAAGTATAAACAAAGAGAAGTTTAAATCAAGAGTTAAATTATGAAGAACACCTCCTACTGCCTGCAACAGGCCTCCCTTGGACTAGAGCATTAACAGCTGGGGCTGACCTCACTTCAGTCAAACCCACAATCGGCCTTTGAATCTTATCACAGAAATAAGTGGAAGTCTAGAAAACCCACTTCATTTTAATTTTTATTACTCGCTTTTTGTGAAATCCCAGATTAAAGAGGTTTACATTCTTAAGCACTGGCCAAAACCATGATGACTACATATATCAGTTTGGTTTGGGGTTTTTTCCTGTGAAAACTGAGATTCTCACTGGGACAGATGTTACAAGTGTGTAGCTCACCACTCACGGTCTACCGTATTTGTATGTTTTGTTAAAGGGCTGTGGCTTGTCAAAAGAGCTCTGGGCTCCTTGTTTTACTGGCTGCTTCTCTTACCAGGCAATTATGCACTGGTTCAACAGGATGCTGGGAAGGAGGAGGGAGCTTGCTCTCAGACAGCACCAAACTGGGAAACGCTGCTGCAGTGCTGGGCTCAACACTGGGAAAGCTGTGGGAAGCAACGAGCCACAAGGATGGAAACAGGAGTTTTGAGAAAAGGAGAGAACTACATCTCAGAGAAAACTGAAGACTTTTCTAGAGACATACAGGAGACCACAAAAATCCAACAAGGGAAAAATAAGAGGCTTTTCCCTTTCAAAGTAGACAAGGATTAAAAGTAGACAAGGATTAAACCTGCTTTCAAACACAATTATTTGAATATACACCCAGCAAATCTGCTGTCTCTTTCATGAGTTTCTGCTTTATTTTAATAATTACACTTAAAAAATACTCAAACCCTAAAGAACTTTTAAAGGTTCTTGGTGCATTCTCTTTAATGGAAATATCCAGACAGGACATTGCTCAGAGTTCTGAGATGGCATTACTGGCCTAAGATCTAAAGCAGAAAATGCTAAGAAAACTGACACACAATTTGGAACTGCATGCAGTTCTTTGTCAGGATGCAAATAGGTGCTTTCTTTTCTACTGTCAATAAACTATTCTTTCTACAGAGAGGTTCCCCTTTGTTCTAAAAATGCCACTGACCCTGACAGAAAGAAACCTCATTAAATAAAAGACCAACTTGTCTTTATGAGAGATTCGATTTTTTAAATAGGAAACATCAACCAGCATACAGCATTTTGAAACTAACAGCAAAGCCCTTCCATTTCTCTAAGTTCACAAGCAAAATCAACGTATGAGGAAATTTAGCTCCACAGAGAGCAGAGATTAAAAAGCATGCCCAGAAAGCTGGACTGCCTTGCCTGGGATCTAAGCTGGGATTCAGTCCTGGAAGGGTTTCCACATGTCCAGGACTGCAATGTCAGTGTGCAGATGCTGGGTACACTTGTTCATGACCAGCCACTTCCCCACCACATTCAACCACTGCTTTTTAATCAGCTTCTTAATGGACAGAAACTTAATAACCAATTTTGACTATTTAAAAGTCCAAAGAATCCAACTTGGAAGAAAAAAAAAACAACTGAAAGACGTGTAATCAGAAAAATCTTACATCAAATGCCTGTTTGTTTACAAGTGGTTCAGGACATCAGCAGATTAGCTCTACAAACACAAGAGTGACAACAGGGGCAGCTTCATGAGGGGGAAGGTGGTGAAACAGCAGAAATGTGCATTAAGATTCTTTAAGTTGCTGTGGATGAGTACAGAACAATGGAGGATGTCCAAGGATTTTGGACATGCGGAAATAAAGCTCCTTGCAGGAATTTCCATGCAGGAATAAAGTTCTTTACTAGAAAGGAGCACAGATGAGTACAAAGTGCTTGAGCTTTTGTTTTCTGAATGCTCTAATTTGTTCATTTTTACCCTGAAGCTACCTGAAAGCTGCATTTTAGGCCAGACTGTCTCTTGAATATTTCCCAATTACTTCTAAAGCCAGACAGTAATGGATTCACAGAAAGGTAGTATCTAATATTTTCTGATGATGCAGCTACTATTGCTAGAACACTTGCTAACTTCTTAGAAGATAAATTTTCTTTTGTCCCACAACTGCAATTCATGTAGAATTGATATTTTAAATTGTTATTAACGCTAAGCATGCTGTCCCTCCTATAGCTATAGCCTAGAAAAGTGACAAAGAAAAGGTTTTCCTTTGTACGTTAAAATACAGACTTTCAAATTCTGAGAAGAAATAAAAAATCAAAAAATGCAACATGGCTAGCAAAAATTTCAGCATTGTTTATCTTATGTTGTCTTTCTGTGACAACCTACATAGTGAATTGGAAATGGCTTGTGAAATTGAGAGCATGCTTCAAAGAAAAGCACATTCAGATGAAGACTTATGGATATATAAGTATGGTTAAAAAAGGAAAAGCAGCAGCTAAGATACACTTTGAGACAGTTTATTCTTGAAATTTCATTTAACAAAGACTGTGTTCCAGACAAGCCACTTTGACACCTCTGCACAAGCATGTTTCAGTGCCATCAAGCTTATGCTTAAATTAACTTGGACCACTGCACAAGGATCTTTGTTTTCCTGCAAATATC
Source organism: Pyrgilauda ruficollis (assembly GCF_017590135.1). NCBI lineage: Eukaryota > Metazoa > Chordata > Aves > Passeriformes > Passeridae > Pyrgilauda > Pyrgilauda ruficollis. The sequence goes on from NW_024524600.1 coordinate 7,085,698, forward strand.
CCTCCTTCAATCAAAAAAAAAAAAAAAACTGGAAAACTGGCATATTGGGTTTTTTTCAGATCCATCAGTGTGTTGAAGCATAAAGAATTTGGGTTGTTCTTGAAATACTTGAGCTTTGATGTATTTATGTGAGGAATGTTAAAAATGTAACCCCTAAAACCCTTTATGCTGTGACTGAGTTCTGGATCTGGACAGATCCACATGACTGAGTACTTTAAATACTGCTCTTTCAAGTATAAACATATTAGGTGTCATTATGCAACCCCTCTGTTCAACTGTTTTGTGCCAGACATTAGTGGAAGAGTTGAGACAAAAAAAAAAGAAAAATAAAGGAGGACCATTTCAGCTTGTTTTAATAAATGCAATTGATTTCTCGAGAAAAGAAATTTTTAAAACCAAGTGAGGAACATATTTTGAAGAATGGTATGCTTTAAATCCTCTGAAACGTTATTTTGCCTCTGTCACAGTATAGGTTTCCACAAAAGAAAAGACATTTGCAGTCCTGAACATGTCATTGTGGCTGCGTTTACACCAACTAAAAATGTGCAAAAACTTTCCAAATGTTAATCAAAATTGTTCTGATTAAAATAATTTGACAGGCTGACAATTCTCCCTCCATCCCAAAACAGATGGGAGGAAAAATTGTTTACTTTGACTCAGCAATATGATTTTATATACTCTCAAAATCATAATAAAATCATAATGACCCAGTTTTAAATCCTTCTGGCTTGAAGGTGTACCTTTCAAATGTCTTTAGAACTACCAGAGTAGCCAGGATATATCTGCTACGTTATCTGCTAAACCACTGAAAATCTCACAAAATAATAAATCTATAACCAAAATTTGCTTGTTTTCTCTGCACAGTAACTGCATTTTGGATTGAAGACTGTGAGAGCATGCAAAATCAATATGCTCAGAAAAAAAAAACATCAGCAATTCCACAACTCTGTTAGTGAAGAGAAAAACAAACAAACAAAAACCCCACCAAGAAGTTGCAAAGCTGCAAAATCATCAGTATAATCAATATACAGTTGGGGATCATTGTACCATGATTAAATGTATGTACTGGATATTTTTGCAATAAAGTAACTCTTTTAATCCTGTGGGTTTTTTTAATAATATTTAATTAATTTCTCTTCACATACCTAGCAAAACTTTTTATCAGTAGTTTAACAGATTTCTCAAAGGGCACTGCAAAACTTTTCAGGAAGGATATCTGGAAAAATAAGAAATGTCACTGAACAAAACATGGGTGGGATTAGGACAAAGTACAGGAACTTGCTCCTGAGACCTGTTGTGTTTTCTCCAGTTGAGCAAAGCAGGATCTAAAAGCTTGCTCCAGCAAACTGCTCTTTCCCTCCTCACCCTCCCACGTCAATCCCAGCTCTTCCACTCAAGCCCACCTTGATTCTCAGCGCAATACAGACCCCTCTTCTCTCCTCACCCTTCCCACCAGCTCTCCCAATTCCAACTCCTTTTAGCTGGGACAGCTCTTCCGTCTGAAGATAGGTAAGGAGTAAGGGAAGAGCAGGACGGCAGCAGAAAGCATGACACGGCAGAAGGAGGTTTGCAAGGCATGTGTGTGATAGTGAAACAACTCCCCCTGAAAAAAATGGGCTGGTAAGTGGACTAAAGATGAGGTGTTTAGCACAGTGACATTTTTGGTAGACCATACTGTTTTAGACTGAAGAGCAATTTCAGATACTGAAGGCAGAGAGAGCACACATACAGTGAATTGGCAGGAATTTGGCTGGATGAGCTACTATAATAACTTAAGAGCTCTCCCACTCTGCTAGGCATACAATCTCCACAACACCTAAAGAGACAACAGGTTTTTTTCATTGATTTGGGGGTTTTTGGTGGTTTTGTTTGGTTTTTTTTACCATTGCAATTGTAAATTTATCTGTTTGAACAAAGCAACTGTTCTTTAGCTGACCATGATAGTTTCCAACTGACAAAAACCATCAGCTTAGACAAACTGATCTCCTTTTGTCAATTAACAACCTTCATTGTTTCATTAAAATTAATTGCTTAGGGATAAGCCTGAATGCTTCCAGCAGAGTCCAAAGAGGGTTAAAAGAGCTTTGAGAAATCCAAGCTTAGCTTTTGGGGTGGATAACCAAATGAAGAATGAAGGAAGCTACTTGGAGATATTTTTGGTTGGCTAATCGTCTTTATGTTATCCGAAGTCAAAAGTTTCCCCTAAGGCTTCACTGGTCTGTACATCTGAATTGTAAAGAGAATTAAAAAAAAGTACTAGTGGATATGTTTAATTGCTGTTTTCACAGCCATAACCATGCCTTTTCAACACTACTGCCCATAAAAAAAGAAGGTATTACGAGGATGTGACCAACTGAAAAATCAGAACAGTCCCAATCATTCACCAACATATAACTGATCTCAAAGTTACCCCACATTCCTACAGTGCATCTAGAAAATAAAACATGTGGTGAAGAACATGAGGTGAGAACATTTTGTACAGTTAACCTATGCTTGATATGAAAACACTGAAAGTTACTGAATGTCCACAAGAGTTGTGCTTTGCAAAGCAGCATCTCTCTGCTCAGCATCTCTCTGCTGTTGACCAGTCAGTTCTCACAAGCCAAGCCTTCTGGGACAGTGCTGAGCCCACCTTTTTACCTAGACAGAGTTGTCCACATGGTACTTGGCCACGGAGCACTAGTTCATACACACTATGATAAACAATTCATACAATACTTTACCCTGGAAACAAAACTACAATAGGAATATGAGCCTGGAAAATGTAACATATATGTCTCTGGGAATGTCAAGCTTTTTTTAGTAATTAGCTTAGCTTTTTTTTTTTTTTTTTTTTTTACCTTAACATGTCCCTCTTGGATCCTGCATTGTACAGCCACAGGGCAACTAAAAAGAGCTATAAAATATTGCTGTCTTCCAAAAATTTATTGTAAGACCCTACTATCAAGGAAATACTTTCATGAATAACTTAAAACAAATGCAGACATTCCTTTTCCTACATCATATAACAAGAACTTTATACACCTTAAACACAGTCTTGCATGAAAACCTAAAGAAGATTAAAAATTTCAGAAATTATGTAGAAAATGATCGTCTGACCCCACACAATTTTTCCACAATGACTGAAACCCACAAGCATGTGTTAGTTCCATTGCCAACACTGACATTCTTAAAGACACCTTCTTCTCTGTTGACTTATGAGATTAGACAACTTGTCCAGTGGATTAAAGTAATTGTATTAATTCCTAGATAAATATGTCTAATGGGAATTCTGCCTGGTTTGGCCATCATGGCTGAGCCGAGGCACTTCCATCAAGTTGTCAATCATTTCCTGATAGGCTTTCAGGATTCATAACCCTGTTGGGAAATGCTGGGTGGTACTTCATCAGGTGCAGCACTCATACAGAGAGCAGGAGGTGGGAAGCAGCAGGGGAGGCACCGGGCAAATTTGTGGAATCTGACCTTTTGCTTTGGGCACCTCCTTGGATTTCTGCCTTGTCCCAGGTGGCCAACAGCCATGCTATTTCACAGAAATCTTTTGTTAAGTATGTGTGAAATGTGGCAGTGCAAATTCCTAATGGATTGCACATCTGGCATAACAGGCAAACATGGCCCACATGAGGCCCCAGATCTGCAGAGCAGCAAGGACCTGTACAGCTGGGAAACAGCCACCACTTTAAGAGAAAACCTCCACTGTGCCACACTAACACAGGTGCAGCAAAGAGTGAACTGTTGATGAGTAACTGCAACTGTAACCTGTTGACAGAAGTATGCAGATAGAACAGGTTCTTGTAATGCTACAGTGGCCAGTGCAGCAGATAAAGCATGAATGAAGAAACTTACCACTTACCCCAAAAATATTCTATTCTATTTATATATACATATATACATATATATTTCTCTAAAGACTATGGTATTTGCAGTTTTTACACTGCTTTCTTCATGGTTATTGTACATTATACAATTTGACAAAACTGACTGGAGTCTGATACAGTAAACCTACATAAATGAAGGGGAAGATCTACCACTTAGTTTAACTGGCATTCCCCTTGAAGGAATGAAGGCTTAACGCAATCTGAAAGAGAGGCAGATGAGAAAAATTACTAAACAACTCTTATAATGGAGTTTAATTTAGAGTGTAAAATTACAAATTGAAAAGTTTCAATTTTACCACTAGACAAAATTATCATAGTCTGAAATTCTTCCAATACCAGGCCTTTTCTTGACACAAATTAATCTTCAAAATTTTAAGACCGAAAATTCCATATATCTTTTTTTTCTGATTAAGTCCTATTTGGAAAATTTCTCAGTAAAGGAATCTCAATGACAAAAGAGATGTCTTCTAAAATTGCTGGTCTCTTATAAACTTTATAAAAGTTGAAACCTAAAACCAAATAGAATATATCCTTCAAGAAAGAGGAATCTATACCATAAATGGCATTTACTTCCAAAAACATATAAATAAACTTATAGCAAACCAGTCTATAGAAATTAAGCTTTATAGAGGATAGCTACTTGTGGAAATCATGGAAACATGATTATCACAAACTATTATCAATCCTAATCCACAGAAAAAGAATCTAGACAGAATAATGGACTTGTCCAGGGTAATAATGGGTCAATGGTAGAAGCTGACAGAACCTGACATTCTTAAAAATCCATCTCATCTTGCCAAGGAAGATTAATGCATGTCGGCACATGGGAAGTATTTTAACAGAGATAGTAAAGAAGAGAGGGGGGAAAGGTAAATATTGTCAGATTCCTCAGGGGAAAATATACACTTTGTACCACTGCTCTGTGAGATAAACAGTCATTTTTCTGGTAAATCACTGTTATAACCAGCTACAAGAACAGTAGTCTTTTTTTTTTTTGCCCTTTCCTCATCACATTTTTAGAATTGACAAAAGCTTCTATAACTATTAAGAAAGCAAAGCAAAATTAAATACGTTATTCTAAAATATTAAAGCATTTAAAAAACTGCTAGCCGTTTTCAAGAAGCACTTCCTGCAGCTATTGCCAATTATTTTATTTTCAAAGCAAAATGAAACACATTTTATTTGAAAGCTCTGAAGTAGCTTTAGAAAACCTACAAAGGATGAAGAACTTTGATCAAGTAGCCACAGAGAATATTCTGTCTAAAACATTACAATTAAAGGAAAAAAGAGGGGGGGAAAACAATTGCTAATTATCATCTTGGTAACATTTCTAAGCAGACTGGAAAAACCAAAAGATTAAGTGACTCTGTGTCAAACGAAAGACTAAGTACCACTCCTTTATATAGTGATTCATAAACACTACAAAACCTAAAGAACATTTTTAATAGCTCCTCTAAGTATTTAAAACTTCGGTCACAAACTGGAGAATCTTTCAGCTAACTGATAAGCACGTATCTTCGTAACGTATAAAATGAACTTCCATGTACAAGCATAGGATTCAAACTTTCCCCAAAACTGTGCACTAACTATTGGTTTGGAATTCCCATGCAAAAGCAAGAGACAGGAAAATCATAAGAGAATGTAACATGACTGGGTCATAGTGAGCACAGGTCCATATAGAGAGGACTAGTCAGTTTTGAGCATTGTCTTTAAAAAATAAAAAACAAATAAACAAACAAAAACAAATAAACAAATCAAACAACAACAACAAAAAACACCAAAAAAATCCCCCCCCAAAATCTCAAACCCAGACTGAAAACATACCTTCTGACAAATCCTATTTGGTTAAGACTTTGATTATCAGTGATGAGGACTGACAGAAAATTTTGTTTTCAACTTAGATGTTTCAACAGAATACCTTTCTACTTCTGCCCTTGAGGAGTAGGAGTATGTATCAGCATAAAGCTTATGTATTTCTGGAGGAGTGCAAAACAAACAAACTTGTAAACCATGTACACACAATTAGTTTGCAAACATTAGCATTAATGAAGTCTGCTTTGCCCTGAATGCACATACCATGGCAAGAGACTTCATGCCTGATACAGAACTCAGAATGTGTTGCTGCTGCTTGGATTTCCAGTATCTAAATAGGTGCTCCTGAATTATTTTTCTCTCAGGGAAGCTTGCCTCTTCTCTATTCCTATTACATTTTAATGAAGCTTTTAAGTGCTTCAACTTTGAGAACACTGTTCCTCTGCCAAATTGGCTTCTCCTTGACTGATGGACACTAAAGTAAGTAGAAAGGTGGACAGAAATTCCAAGCATATTAATGCAATCTTTATGTCTTTTAAAATACATTTACACTAAAACTTGTTTCTGAGACAACATCATCCAGAGATTGTTAACTTGCTAAAGATCTTCTGTGAGATAGAAAATTAGCAAATTTTATTTATAGTTCAGGAATATCAAACCTGTTTTCTGTCACCTTATGATCTGTGCTAAATTTTGGCCTAACCAACATTTATAGCTAGGCTATAAATTCGAGAAGTAAGTTTGGAACTAACATCTGTTTGTTGAGGCCACTTTAGGAGGATACTGGGAAGAAAGTATTCAAAATGTTATTCTGTTGGTTAGGTAGGGAGAAGTCAACAGTGAGACATCAAAAATTTCCAGGTTTCAAGTTTTATCAAGAAGAGTTCTGAAATTAAATTCCTTCTAGAGTATAAACTACAACTTGAAGAATTAGAAATGGAAGATACTCAGAAGGAAACACAATTATGCTAATCACCTGTAATTGCCAGACATGGGGTTTAATATTTTTGTTTCTCTGACTCATAGCAAATTACCTGCTTCCAGTGTGTCAGAAGAAAGCTCCTAAATGTGTTGCCCCCTGGCCCCTCCACACAAGGAATTCTGCTGCTAAACCAGTCCATTCCCTTGATTCCTGGAGCCCCCAGTGATTGTGACAGACATCCTGGTACCCCTTACCAGTGCTGGGCTGACAGGACGATACTTTCCTGGTTCATGCCTGAAATGTGCTACCAGCAGTCACGTGTGCACTTACAGATTAGACACTAGAACTGTCAGCTTATCTTTTCCCACTGAGTTTTTTTAAGCTATCTCAGTGATGTAGATCTCAACAAGCTTTATCCTTGCTTGCTAATTGAGAAGTGCCTTGGGGTCTGAAGACTGCATTACAAATATAGTGACTGATCAACTTTCATTAATGATGCTACTACCTTCAGACTCACAAGTCTGGCTTTGAAGTGGTATCATACAAAAGCTAGTTCACAGAACAGAAGGCAGGGTACTTCAGCTTTCTGTAAAAATATATCATAACATTTACTAATTTTGAGGGATGATATTTTCCCTTTTTGGATTGACAGGTGGAGGAAGTGGGAATCTCCCGGTGCTTCACACATGTTTTTATGATTTACTTGACAGGAGAGAGACATGACAGTGTAACTTTCTGAGAAGCTGGTTATATCCAGAGATAAACAATAAAAGATTAAAATGTGCTGAAAGTTCTTCAGCTTATCCCCTGAACTCAAAAAAAAATCTGCTGTCATTCAATTGTCTAGGCATTCTAATCAGTTGTTAACATTTCCCTAAATAACAGTTCACATTATAAAGATTGGTCAAATACACATTCTTAAATCCTTCTTTCTAATGGGACACTCTACTAGAGCAACATACATACTGTTCAGTCTCACTGACAAAGTAACTCTTCACATGGTTGAGATCTGTGGGCAATTAGCAGGTCTTTCAGGTTCAGTGACTTTTTCCTACTTCATTTCCTTGCTGGAATTTTAAAGATGACATATTTAGATAAGACTTTAAACGTTTTTGCTTTAGGTTATCATTGACCACTCTAAAGAATAAAAGGCTGGGTCCTTGGGAGAGTACAGAGCTAACATGAGAGCAATTGGGTTTTGTCTTTCCTAAAAGAAAGCTTTCTATGGGAAATTTACAGTCTTGGCACATATAATTGAATAATATTTAGGTTTGGCCTGTATTGTTCTTCTAAAGCAAACGGCTATTCCGCAGAAACTAGTTAAATAGAAGTCTTGTTCATACCTTGGCCTGATCTGTTGCATGTTTATGAGAGAGTCTGGACTGACATATCTTCCAATAAGCTTCTACAGATAAGATGTATTTACACCTCTCTTTTCTTAAGATTTACATTTTCATAGGACATGCTTCTTCTAACAAAGCATGAAGGCAAAAACAAAATCTTAAGATATCAGAGTATGAATTAGGAACACATTATACTTCCACAATTTATCTATTTATTTCTGTCCCAATAATGAACCTTTCGGATCTGGCTCTGTTCACGCCTTTTAGGCTTCCATCTTCATTTGAAGGAATATTCTGACAAACTGGTGTTAAGAGTTTCATTCCTTGCTAGAGAACATGAGAGAAAGTCCCTTCAAGAATTATGTTTCTATTATTCGATTATTTATAAATTAACAGTGAACTGTCATCATCATGACAAACCTGCTTTTGTTTTTTTTCTGGCTACTCATATTTAAAAAAAATTTAATAAAAACATATAACAATTTTATGCTGTATTTATCTGGTTTCTAACTTTTTTTATCCATAATTATCTCATGTGGAGAAAATGCCAAAAAACAGTTTTGGCTTTTAAACATGAAAATGTTATACACCAAGAAATAACTTCAATCTTGCATTATGGCAGAATGACACAGCCCACATAATCTATTTCAATAACAGTTTCTCTTTTACCAAAGCAAACAGATATTCAGGTTGAATTCATTGATCCTTATCTTCAGGAAGATATGGCAGGACACGCTTTCACAACCGGCATCTTCAAATTCCTCTTCTAACATTTGGCTTGTATTTTGCAACACCACCACCCAAAATTTCTTTACATAGTTGTCTTTTTTTCAAAAAAAATCCCTTGCAATAACCAGCACTTCCTTCAAACAAATTTTCATATCCATACTTCTAATCGATTTTTGGTAGTAGTTCCTAAATGGCTGCATATATCCTCATAAAACACAGGACTATAAACCCTCTTTAATGCAATCCCAAGGGCAGTCTTCTGAAGTAACAGCTAATAGCATAAGTTAGCAATACTTTGAAGCATTAAGTGGAAGATAGGAATGGCAAAGCTGTATGCTGACTTTAGGTATGGTAATTATTTCTTATACCTGAGTGAACATCTGTGATCATTAGTTTTAGATTACAATTTCTCAGAAGCATATCACTGATTTCTTAAAGCCACTTTGAAATTGCACATCATTAAAATTAGGTCCTCCTTCCAGTTCCAAATGTGTATTTGAGCTCAACAGAGCACCTGTTAAAGAAGCATTTGGCATCATAAAAATTGCAGCAGATGGGCAAGGAGCAAAGAGGCACAGGGGTTGAATATAATATGTCAAAATAAAAAAAAAACCCTTACCCTTTTCAGATCCTCTGTTCTAGTACAAGGACAACATACAGAACCACAGAATATGCTGTGGGGACCCACATATGGGAAGGGACCCACAAGCATCAGTATCACCTCTTAGCCCTGCACAAAATTATCCTCAAGAGTCACACCATGTGCCTGTTGTCCAAATGCTTCTTGAACTCTGTCAGGCTTGGCGCTGTCACCACTTCCCTGGGGAGCCTGCTCCAGTGCCCAACCACCCTCTGGGTGAAGAACCTTTTCCTCACATCCAGCCCAAACCTCTCTGACACAGCTTCAAGCCATTCCCTCAGGTCCTGTCACTGGGCATCACAGAGATCAGTGCCTGCCCCCTTCTCTTCCCCTCATGAGGAAGTTCTAGACTTCAGTGAGGTCTCCCCTCAGTCTCCTCCAGGCTGAAGAGACCAAGTGAGTGCTGCTGCTCCTCATACGGCTTCACTCAAGGCTCTTCGTCATCTTTGTTGCCATCCTTTGGATGCTCTCTAATAGATTAAGATCTTTCTTATTTCATGGCACCCAAAACTGCTCCCAGCACTCAAGGTGAGGCTGCCCCAGTGCAGAGCAGAGGGGACAATCCCCTCCCTTGCCCAGCTGTGATGCTGTGCCCGATGTCCCCAGGGACAGAGCTGGCCCTCCTGGCTGCCAGGGCACTTACACCTAAGGAGGCTTTCACAAGGATTCTGTATTTCTGCAATTAGCAATTGGCTGTAGCATCCAGCTACTGGCAGAATGTATCAGCTTACCAAAAAAACTACATATAGAAAACGTGACAGACTTAAATTTTCACAACTACTGACAGTATCACCGGGGGGGGGGGGAATGAGGAAAAAAATTACTTATTTCCTTTAATGCACAGAAAAATTAGCTTAATTAACAAAGACTTCCAGTATTTCTAGTTAGAAAATTTTGGAGCTATTTTGCTGCATCTCTTCATGTTGACAGGCTTGGAGGAAGTCTGTTGATATGAAGCAATATGGCTTTGGGACTCACAAAAAGGTTAAGCCTGCATTTTCAGACACATACATTTGGGGTTCTTTTAAATATCTTTTTTTAGAAAAAAATACTAGCACTTTAAATTATTCATGTATCACAGTAATATAACATTTAATCAAAATACTGTAACCATGCCCAGAGGATGAAGCAGCAAAGTAATGCACCTGACAGACGGATTTATAAAGCTCTCCCTGAAGGTTTGAAGCTGTCTGCTACACTACAAGCAAAACAAGTAACTGTATTAAAACATGAATTTATTACCCCATGGAGGCAGTATGTTGGTTGCTAACCACCAATGCCATGGAATGGAAGGTCACATATCAAAAAAGATTTTCTAAAATTTCACTTTTCATTACTCTGCCAAAATTTACAAAAAACAAGTACAAACACTGCATGCAATAAGGACAAAGGAAAGGAGCTATATCATCTGGCTGATAGGAACAATTCTGCTGATTAATACAGAGATATTTGACCTGTATAGGTTCCCAAATTTTCATACATTCAACTTCCCAATCAATGTGCTTTTTTTCCCCACTTTTACTTTCTCCCTTTTTTCCTTATAAATTCAGCAGATAGTCCAAAGACTTGGACTTAAGCAGGCACTGAATTTCTTTCATTCTAAAGATCACAGGAAGAAAACCAAACATTTTAATTAAGATTGGTATAGACCTGAAGCTAAAAACACTGAGCAATAAGGACTAAGTCAAAGAGCACTGTCTTCATTAATAAATCCACTAATAAATCTCTGCTGCTTCAGAGTAAGGTTTAAGTCTCAGACTGAATTAATTTCCATTAGAAAATGAGGCTATAACTGAAGGAGCTATCTATGCCAGGTAGCTCTTACACAGACATACCACCTCCTTACTGGATGTAGATCTGCACTCACAAATGAGTCAGGCAGATTAACAGTGAAGAAGGTACCCTGACACCTGTGTCTTCAGTATTTCACCTAATGATGCCAGGGGTAATTATCAGAGCACAGAGGAGCCATCTGGGTATTTCAGAGCCTTGGAGACCAACCTGAGAGCACAAGGACACAACAATCCTTTTTGTTTCAGTGTGACCACAGACTGCTGACCATGTGCCATACCATGAGCAGGGCTGTGCCAAGGCAGAAATGGTGATTTAATAGGACCTACAGCTAATATAGTACCATATGTTTTGTGGTCTATGCTGGAGTGCAAACAATTTTCTGGTCTGAAAATTAAAAAAACCCCACCTTTTTTAAATCCATCCAAGTGGCATTTAGAAATCACATCTTCAAAATACATCAATACAGACCTATCAAACCAATAATTAAAATATAAATAGATATTAATTGTGCTTGGTCTTTTATTGTTGGGTTTTTTTCCAAAAAAAAAAAATGGGTTACATATAGTACCTAAAGTGTAACTGCAGGTAAGAAGTAGGATTATATATATCAAGTAATCTGCCACAACTGCAGCCAGGACAGTTTTATCTGAAAGTATCCTAACATCAAGTGAGAAGCACAATTTTGAGCAAGAAAGGAATTTTTCTTTCCTCTTTTCAAACTTCAGTATTAGAGATGAAATCCTGAAAAGATTTATTCTACATATTTGCAAAACACAAAGCAAACTAAAACTTTCCATCGTTTACCTCTAAATGATTAACACTTCCTTATTTTGAAAGGCCTGAGATGACAACAGTGCTATCTTATTTTGACTACAAGGTGTCCTGACAAAGAGAGGGCTCATAAAAACTTAGGTCAAATTATAAAACTAGCAGATATGTACCATTTGACCAGCTTCAAACTTGGTGCACTAGTATCAGTCTAGTATGATGCAGCCAAGGGCCCTATCCACTTACCTTGCCTTTAAATCCATTTTTGCAGTCTGTACCAAGGTCCCTAAAGTTAGCCAGCTTTTACAGAAGTTGACTGAAAAAATTAATTGTACTCTCCCAAGCAAAAATGTCACTACCACAATGAAGATATATGGAGGGGGTGTGGTTGGGGGTTTTTTGTTTGAGGGAATTTTTTAATTTTGTTTTTTGGGGAGATATTTTTCTTTTCTAGGTTAGTGTGAGGAGGGTTGGGTTGGTATGGTATTGTATGTATGTGAATCAGCAAGAGATCAGAGGAGGTGCAAAGAAAGCAAGGTAAAAATATATATTACGCAGGTACCTTCTAGCTGAAAGGTGTTTCAAACTGGAATAAAGGTACATGGTTGGGAAATTTTTGTTCGGGAAGAAATTATTTTTGGGATTTTGTTTAAAACTAAACAGGATTGCATAATCATGGAACCTGGTATCTTCCAATCCATATTCTCAACCAGAATTACCCAGGAAATGTCAAATTCTTGGCTAATACTCAGATCAGAAGAGGTAATTGCTTAAACCAAGAAACAAAGAAAAATCACTCCACAAGATCATTAACACTGACTTTCCACAGATTTCAAATTACAAACACCAAAAATGCTACACATGAAATAGTCCAAAGAAGGAAGAATTAAAGTCTAAAAAATAGGCATTTCTTTTCTTTTAAAACTTGTGAGAGCTATTTTGTGGTGATGTTTTGCTACTTTTAATAATGTTTTAAAGAGAAAAGTTTCCAAGTATAGAGATAGACCTATAATAAACATATATTCTAGGAATAAACCATAATCCCAAAATACATACTAAATGAACATTGCTATTGCTGCAACCTTCATTGTACTCTACAGGAATACAAGCTGCCCAGGATACTTCTAAAACATGCAGACTAAAACATGCAAAAAACTTTATCCATAAACCCCAAAGTCCTGTTTTCTGGGAGAGGAAGAATTTACAGAGACTCAGTACAATTCTACCCCCTCTTTTCCCTTGCTCCCTCATTGCCTTTATTTACTCAGTATGTCCCCACACTCACTTTAAAGACTTTGTTGCTATGGGAATTTATTTCCATATTTTATTGTCAAGGAGAAAAACAAGACTTTGGTGATTAAATGTCACAGAAGCTCTGACTTTTGTACAACCTAATCAAATCTACAGCCTTAAAAAAAAATCTGTGTATGTGTTTAAAAGCCTTACAGTTCTGATCGTAAAAAGGTACATATGTTCTACCTGGCATTTAAATGCCAAGTACAAAAATTCTCTCTCCCTTCCCCCAAAACCTTCTGGATAATTTTTAACATAATTTCCACATGCGCACTTTCAATTAGTTTCCTAGAAACTCAAGAATAAAACATAATTTGTTTTCCCTTTCTCCCAAGGAGGACTACCCACAGTATCAAGCGATTCTTCTCTTTTGTAAGTGACATTCAAGGTTAGTGAGGCTGGAAATTCACCTCGCAGTAACTGACCCATAAAGACAACTACAAAATTGCAAGCATGGGTTCCTTCCCTCCTCATAGCTAATATGTAGTGCAGGTGGAAAAAAAATATATGCAATAGGTACAAAATATTGTTCAGCTCCTCCAGTAAATATGCCAAAAAGTGTTTGCTGTCTTCTATCACTGGCTGTTTCCACTGTAAATATCATACACTTGTACTTTCCCCCTTTTTAATATTGCAACTGTCTACATAAGTTAATGTTTAGAACCACTCACTTGGAAGGAGCATGTATGTAATCATTAAGTCATTACAATTTAAATAAAACTGAGCATAAGCCAGAAAATTCAAAATTAAACCTAACATCAGAAAAATTTTCCCTTGTGGCTCAGGGTTTGTGTATGGTTCTGTTCCTTCAAAAGAAGCTCTCTCAAGTTCACAAGCAGAGCTCATGTTCATGTACCAGGAATGGCTCTCTCTTGGGCAGGACTCCAGGAACACAACTGAAAATGCAGCTCTATAGATCAGACTCGGGCAATGCTGTCAGAGGACTACAGTGCTAAAACTTGGATGACCACAGTTAAAATGCTCAAAAAATCCAGAGCCTGACCTTCACATTCTGAGCAGCCTTATCTTTCCCCAAGGTGCTGAAACAAACTGCTGGAAGTCAGAACTCAGAGCATCCAGAAGCTGCACCTGCTTCCTAATCTATCTGATTCTGATTGAGGACATACTTCCAGGTTTTTCCTCTTCTGACACTATTATTGTATGCCCTGACTTCTGGGAGCAAGAGGTTTAGCTTCCTATTTACCTGTGATTGACCAAGTGCAATGGGTACATTAGGTAAAGCCTGCCAGGAGCTACAAGCATTCCACACTCCATCAAACCAGGACATTAAGAGGCCAATCTAAAATACTTGTGAATGAACACACAGGCACAGGTATAAACTTTCTGTATGACATTTAACAAACACAGTCCATACCTGATGAACACAACCATGAATGCATGCATTTTAACCATGGCACTAAACCAGGTTTAAGCAGAAAGGTGTAATTCCTGAGGGAAATCTGCACAGAAGGAATTACACCAGGAAATGCTTAACTCATTAAAACACCACTGAGCTTTAGCACTGTATGGTGTTTTTCCCATTCTGCGGCCAGTGCCTGGTCAACTGACCCATGGGAGAAGCAGAGCCAGAGGGGAAAGGAACACTGTTTTCTAGCTAGTCAACAAATAGAAAACTTGAGATAGGCCAAAGCTACATATATTTCTTATCCCTCAAAGTTTGCAGAAACCAAGTCTCCTTATCACAGCAAAAAATACATGTAAGTATTAAACACTGACTAACCATACCAAAAAGCATGAAATTTAACTGTTCTTTAATACTGATATCTTAAACAGGAATGTTTTCAGCTTCTGGGGAAACAGTTTTAGAGAGTTTCTTTAATTAGGGAGATAACTAATCACTAAAATGAAGAAAAACCTACATCTGTAATAATGCCTAATATTCTGAAATTCAGTTGTTAGACAATATGATAGGCTTGGTGCTTTCAACTGATTCCTTAAATATTATGAAAACATTAAAAAACAGGAGAGTAACATTTTCTGATTGGTATTATTTGCAAAGATTTTGTAGAGCCAAAAATAGCGAGCTGCCCAATACCCTGTAATTAAAAACCACCATGAAAAAGTCCTGCTGCTGATGCCAGTAACTGGCATGCAACCTCAGAATGAAAGACAAGTGCTAACAAAAACA
The DNA here is from genome assembly GCF_017590135.1 of Pyrgilauda ruficollis. Classification (NCBI taxonomy): domain Eukaryota; kingdom Metazoa; phylum Chordata; class Aves; order Passeriformes; family Passeridae; genus Pyrgilauda; species Pyrgilauda ruficollis. Next base: position 7,101,023 of record NW_024524600.1, read on the forward strand.
AAAACTATGAAAAGCCTGTGGAAACTTTCTTACTTTGTCCTTCTTAAAAGAGATCCCTTTTAAGCCAGGGGGAATGTGCTGGTTTTGTCTGGGATAGAGTTAATGTTCTTCATAGTTAGAATGGGGCTATGTTTTGGATTTGTGCTGGAAACAGTGTTGATGTCACAGGGATGTTTTAGCTATTGCTGAGCAGTGCTCACACAGCATCAAGGCTCTTTCTACCCCTCACACTGCCCCACCAATGAGGAGCTGGGAGGGGACACAGCCAGGACAGCTGATCACTGGGATGTTTCAGACATAAGGCATCACGCTCAGCATTTAAAGCTATGGGAAGAAGCAGGAAGGGGCAGATATTCGAAGTCATGGTCTTCCCAAGGAAGGGCAGTGCATGATAGAGCCCTGCCCTCCTGGACATGGCTGAAGACCTTCCTGCCCATGGGAACCAGTGAATGAATTCCTTGATTTGCTGGCACACACCGCTTCTGCTTTACCTATCAAAGTACCTTTACCTCAGTGAGTTTTCCCCTCCCCCAGCCTAAGGGGAAGGAGTGAGCAAGCAGCCCTGTGGGGCTGAGGCTAAACCACAACAGGGAAGAATGGAGCAGCACAGCAACTTTGTATGCTACCATGCAGTATAATCTTATGCAGGACTGAAGAGAGTAACAACCTTTCTCTGGCAAACTAACCTCTCTGGTAAACTGAAGGTTCTCCACAGTTCCTGTAAATATGAAAAGGTGTCTCTCTCTTTTTTTATCTACTTATTTATTAAAGAAGACTCTGCCTTTTTCGTCCTTCTAGAGAAGCATTCTCAAATACAGGTTCCTCAATATTACGGTAGACTTCAAGTGGATAGATAAAAGTAATGGGAATTTTAGTGGCAATTCCAATGAAGACATTACAGCTTTAATATTAAAATATAATCTGTATTATGCCAGTGTCAGCGACTTCAGCAAGACATCTTATGATTCCTCATTTTTCACAAGATACAATTCTGATAAATTTGCCTTAAGATGCTGTATTTCTGTCATACGTGATCTGTTCTAGTGGCTTAAATCACCCCATGAAAATATTTTCAGGAAACAACAGCTATTTATACATATTGATGTCCAATTCAGTACCACTCCACCAACATCACAGGGACCTGCAGGAGATCAATATCTCTGAGCAGATAGTGGAGGCCAATCTTGTTTTTCTTATTTCAGGATCAAACAGAAAAGCAGCATGGAGCTGTGGGAACTACAGGAAACAGCAGTATTAGCTACTTGAAATTGTCAGGGGAGAAGTAAACTGGAAAAAGCTTATTTTGTCTAGGAAATATCTGGTGAGGGGAGTGATGGTCAAGACCACACAGGCCTCATGCTGTTGCCATCCACCAGAGTGAAGAGAAAAGCATCAGGCTGGCTCATCCCCAAATATGAGCAATGTATGCGCAGGCACATTCGTCTCACCGTTTTCAGCATTTTGTACAGCCTTAAAGCTGACAGGAAAATTAACCCCCAGCTGACTACTACAGAATGAGAGATGCTAGGGATAAACAGGGCCCCAGCTGGCAATGGAGCCCCCAATCTCTTCCAGAGTTCTGGAAATGCTAAGGGTTACCCAGCCCACAAACACAATATTTAACAGCTCAGTGCACTTGAATATGTGACTCTTGTTAGGCAAAATGAACCCTGTGAAAGGTCAAGTCATGTTTTGAAGCTGTAAGTTATTTATTATTTTTAACTGGAACAAAAGCAGTCTCTGTGAAAAGCATATTTACTAAATATCTGACTCCAAGGATGAAGTCTGTCCTGCAAGGGAGTAGCTGCTGTCATAACAGTCTAAACATTGTAAATACTATACTTCAAAGTCATGGAGACAAGACTGGACCATGCCTACCCAAAAGAGAAATAACTTACAAAATAATAGGTTTCCAAGCAGTTGTGCCAAAATATCAAGACCTCTGGGTGAGTTCAGCACAATAAATTCCTTAGATGGTGGAAAAAGAGCAGAAATTAAACCATCACGCTGGATTTTAAATAATGACAAAACATTACTGCAAAACAGCATAACTCGCAAATGGAGAAGAAATGAGTAATAAGCAACACTGACTACTACATTACTAAGGCTTTAGAGCTCCTCAGAAGAGAAGGATAAAACTGCAAATTTAAATCAAGAGCAGCATTTTGTTTTGACGCTGCTTTTCAAAGCACAATAGTTCTAAAAGTAGCAACTTCAAAGACTAAAGAATGCAGAAAGTGGCCTACTTGAAGTTTAGACTGTTCTCAAAAATCAGTAGCTTTATCTAATGCCCAGCAGCGTATCACCCACAACTAAGACCATTCCAAGACCATAAAAGAAAGTAGAGTTTTATAAAACATGGTTTGGTGGTTGACCACGTCATCCATGGAGGCCCCAGGTTTACATCATTACCTTAAATAAAATATAGGCCTCCAATAAAATTGCCTTTTACAAAACCAGTACTGTTATAATAGCACAGGAGGCTAGATAATGCATCCTGCAATCCAATTTGTGGTTCATGTTAAGCTATAGACACCAATAACTAATTCCACATGTGAGAGAGACCTCCCGGAGGGAGATTTTAATCAAATACGTGATGGGAAAAGATACATTTCCCAATTTTGGTATAACAAACTCCCTGTACTAACAATATGTTGATCTGGTAAAATGTTACTGTATTGTAGCAGTGCAACATTAGTAGAAGTTACATCTGGTTTAGTTATTTCTGTACAGCAGTTTGTATACATAAGCCACAGAGCAATAAATACTTTCTCATTACCGTTATATTAAAAACGAGCTCTAAATGCATTTGCCCATCTTTTTAACTGCTAATGTTATTCAGATCCACTCGCACTTTAAAAAAAAACAACAAAACAACGAAGCAAACAAAAGAAAACTAAAAAACCCATAAGATGTAAAAGGAGCAGCACAGCAGGTTTTGTATTAGCTTTCTACTATTAATTGGACAGAAGACTGTTGATTAATGCTTCTGCACTCAAGCTGAATATTGCAAGCACAAAACAATTAAGCCTCTATATTTGCACATTCTTCTGTAATAACAAACTTGATCACAGCTCTCTCCCATATTCAAGCTCCCCCTCCCCGTCCTACACCTCTGGTGGTTTAGCTTGCACAACTCCAGCTGCTGACAGGTACAATCTCTGATACCTATCACACCTGACAACTCAATCAACCTGCATACCTGCTATGCAACTTGCACTGGAAATTACTCAAGCTCTAGAATCCTGAAAAATAAAACAAGTCTAACTTATTTCCACAATGAATGCTTTACCCTAGTAGAACGCCACTTTTTCAATTACTCTTGTTTCAGACAACTCATTTATGACAGCAATAAATATAATTCTATCAAAATCTTCTGACTCAAAGACAGTGAATACCTTCTTGTCAGCCAGTTGGAATAAAACACAGCTAACCAAATGAAATGGAGTCCAGACTGACAACTTTTCCAGCCAGAGTGAGAGCATCACAGGCAGACAGGAATACAAGACCTGGCAGCAGAAAAAAAACCCCAGCAGCCACGTTCTACTGAATAACCAATACACAGATGACAGAGAAAAGAGATGGATTGTTTAATAAGTGGCTACAATATAAATTTTTAAGATGCCTTGAGAATAGCTTCTAAATAAGGGGCAGTATTAATCTGCTCAGATAGTGGTCCAGTTTTGCAGCTACCTTGTTTAGAAGCCCTGCCAGTCTACTCAAATTACACTGGGATGTTTTCATGCTCTTGATGTGACAAATCAGGATGCACATGATAACTGGCTTGTGTAGTAGGCATCATTTTATATCATTGGATACTTGGCCCAAAGATAAGAAGACAGTGGAAAAAAATAGGCTTGTCACCCAATACCATATCCAACCATCAGCTGGAGCATTCTTCAAGTTGCTTGTATCAGCTCATACTTTACTGACCATCCTGAAGATAGTGAGTAGTTTCACTATTCCTTAAATATAAATAATTGTGTCCCAGTTTCCCCAGTGGTATATTCTAGAAAATGTCATAGTTTTCAAAGTTGAAAGCCATAGTCTGGCAGCATACAAGCCCAGGTCCTTAACCAGCTACTCCCCCAAACCAATCTCTCTCCATCCCTTGTTTCTGTGCCTACACTGCATCTTTCCTCTCACTGCTAGTCAGTACAGCTATCTGTAGGACAATGACAAGGACTGAATATAACTGAACTGATCCGATCCAGCTTTAAAGTAACTCCTAAAAGATGTATCTGGGATACTTGGGGTCAGGGGTGTAGTGCTTAAAGGTTATTTTTTTACCTGCATTTCCTCTTAGTTCAGTTTGCAGCACAGCCTAGGAAACAGCTATATTAGCTCAGCTGGACAGGGCCAAGCTAAAGGTCAGGCAGACTGAAAGGGATAGGACCTTTCTACTGTTCCATTACAAAGCATTCAGTTACTGCTTACTTAGGTAGTACAGGCTTCAGCTAACCAACTTTTAAATTATTTTCTCTTCTTCCTTGGCTTCATTCTACACTTTTGCCCTCCATCACACTGCAAAAGACTACAACTTTTTCCTCAACTGACGATTTTGATGTCTTTTTTTCCCCCTTTCTCCTGAAGTTGCTCTCTCCCAGTATTACACGAGGAAAACATGAAGAACAAATTCCAGAACAGGTACATGAAACAATTCTTTCTAATTTTTTCAGGCTGAGCAGCCCTCAGCCTGAACATATATGCAAGAAACATGCAGCCTAGTAATTTAGTGAATTAAAAAATGCATTTCTGGCCAATTAATTGAAATATTCATATTTTCATTCAATGTAGTCTCTCCCCATAAAACTGCCTCCAGCAAAAACCAAATCTCCACAAAGGTCTGTAATCTACAAAACAGAGAATCACTATTTCTAGCATTATAGATGAAAAATAAATTTCCAAAGACACCGGCTTTTTGTCCAAGGCAACTCTGATGCTGGGTGCAAAAAACCCTCACAAGCCAGGCATCCAAATTAAGAGCTTCACACCTAGGAAGAGAGACTTTGTGTTCAAAAAGTTAGGATGTGGAAGCTTGGATTTCACCTGTGTCATTCAGGTCTCTTCTGGACCAATTTTACTCTGGCCTTGGTGTGGAAAAGGAGGATAAAGGTGAGAACAAGCTTTTCTCAATTAAAAGTCCATCAGAAACATCTGCAAAGATTTTGGGTTTCAGCAATGAGTGTTTAATAATAATTTTCTAGATGTTCAGAATTTTCTGTCATATGAATGTTTTTACGACTGTTTAATTCAACAGGATAAGTTAACACCTGAGTTATTAAACTCCTTGAAGCACTTGAAAAAGTCTCATCTTTGTGGCTTTCAGTATAAAACCTGCTGCTGCAGATGTACTTTAAGGAAAAAAATAAATGCAACAACTTAATCAGTTTCCTGTTTGCTTCTGCTCAGCGTTAGATGCACAAGGTACCATACATTGTATACCATACAATATTCGGCTACTGACATTCAGGTCTTACATATGTCATTACACATGAGTAAAAAAACCCAAATATGTGTGTGTATATATATACAAAATTATTCTTTCTTTTTCCATTTTGTCAGAAAAAACCATAATAACTAAGTTAACACCTTAGAGCAGTTTAAAAGGAAACTACAAGTGACTAGGTGTTTTGGAATTTTTTTTACCCTACTACTTTCCTTTTACATTACAGCTATATCATCTGTACAAGCAGAAATTACCACTGCTTTATCAAAAACTATAATTTCTTTTGAATTCATTTGGAAGAGAAAACAAAATTTTCAAATCAAGGTGTTTAAGCTAAGCAAAGCAATGAAACAAACTACATTTTTGCAATCTACATCTCACTGAAAAATGTAATAACACATCCAAATGAAACACTGTTGTCCTTTTGTCAAGACAGTATTTTTCTGAAAGACAGCCATTTCAAAGAAAAGAAAATTACATATACTCAGCTTACTCATTTGTACAGCAAATGCTATAAAGGACTCTTGATTTTAACTGGGATTTCTGGGTACCACTAAAATACACAGAGTTTTGTGAGTGGCAAGCTGGGGGATTTAGTGAGTTTTTTTGTTTGCTTATTTTACTTGTTTGTTCTGGAGAAGAAGTTAAAAAATTGGAAATACTTATTTTATTAAGGCAATAATACTAGGTGATGGAAAAAATAGGTGTCAAAGGCATGCACCAAGTCCTATGCATCTCTGTTAAACTAGAACAATAAGAGTTTTATCTTTGCCTCAGGGAGCAAAGCTGATGATATCAGCTGCCTGCCGAACTTGCACGTCTGACCAAACTAAGCTGAGTTTGCAAGATACAAGAGGATAAGAGCACAAACGAATTCTTTGCAAAAGGCAGTCAGATATCCAGTGCTCGACTCAAATATCCAGTGCTTGACAGTAAACAGAATGAGGGAGCTGCTGGAAGTAAGGAAAGTAATTGAAAAAACCCATCCCCAGCATTGAGTAATAGCAGTGGCTAATAGCACATTGCTTAAACAAAATGTAAAAAGACCATACTAAAGCTCTTGAAGTGTTCTGTCAGCGTTAAACATCTGAGCTTATTTTTGGGAGTTGACGAAACTACTAAGAATTATTGTGTACTCAAAAACTCACTTGGCTCCTGTTTAAACAGTGCAGGTGCCTCAGAAATAGCTTACCTCAAAGGAGACTCACCTTGTATAAATCAGAAATGATCTGATGCATTTTCAGTCGATGAAATACAAAGATATCGTACACGGCTGAAATGGCCAGAACAGTCACTCCTTGCTCCTTCCACAGCATGCTGCATCCTGCACACAGCCCTGCTCCCAAGATCCAGCCCCAAGTACTTGGTGAGGACCCTCTGGTAGAGCAGTGCTTCACGTAACACATGAGGGAAAGCAGAAAGAAGAGGCAGGCTCCAATATCTGCCCTCCCTACAATCCCTGCTACGGCTTCCGTGTGGATGGGATGAGATGCAAACAGCAGGCCAGCTATCAAGGTCCAGTACCCATCGCCAAAGAGAATCCTGGAGAAGTTTGTGAAAAGGCCAGTGACTGCAGCATGTAAGAGGACATTTACAAGGTGGTAGCCCCATGGGTCCATTCCCCCAACAGCATGGTTAATGCGGAAGGAAAGTGTGCAGAGAGGTCTGTAGGACTTGTGGCTCCCACTGTGAGTAAGCAGTGTCCCCCAAAAGTCATTGTAGAAGATATGGATCCACGGCGTCTCGGGTAAAAGGTCCTGGTTTGTCTTGATAGCTCGACTACAAAAGACAAATAAAAACTTCATTTTAACAGAAGAAAACAGCTACAAACGAAAGGTTGTGAAAATGCAATCACACTGCTACAAGAAAAAAAATGGCATTGCTTTGGTGCTGCTTCAATTCAAGTTTTGAATTTTAACAGGAGCTGTTAAAAAACTACATATCTATTGACTTCCTTCTAGAGCAAAATTTCCATATAAATTGGCTTTTAAAACATTAGAAACAGACATTACACTGTTTCTGTTAAATTAAAACACCCTTCCAGTGACATTCTTCTGAGTCTAACCCAGGAGTAGTCAGTTAAGATTTGATGAATTGTAATTAAAATGTAAAAGAAATATGAGGATCTTGCAAACGTTATTGTTGAAACAATGGATCCTCCAGTATATCAGAACTAAAACCCCAACTGTCCTTTTATACTGAAATGCTAATTTAGATTTGGGAATGGATTTTGCTAACATAGGTAAACAATAAATATAGAAGTTGTTAGGAGTGTGTAATTTTCTGCTTCTGGACTGGACCTTCTATGTCTTGTGCATATTTTGACTGACACCATTTTCTGCAACACCTTGCTGAAGACAGACAGCAGACTATTTCACATATGAAAATACACTTTTTTAAAATTTCTCGTATTTCCAATTGAGGGAAAAAAAACATTTTTACATTGTATTAGCTTATGAACTCAAGTCTGTCAGCTTGATTAGAAAAAAAATGCTGCAGCTTTCAGCATTTATGCTTACAACCACACTGGCAAGAACTCATGCCAGCCATTAGCAGTCTCCAAGTCTAATTCGTTACTGTAAAAATCTGTCTCCTGTAGTGTTTGTACAAATCCAAAGATTTGCATTTAAATTTATGCAGTGGGAGAAGGTGTGAGACCTGCTTAGTGCAAAGAGATGACTGGAATTTAATTAGTTACTTGTATTTAAGCAATTATTTAAAGATGCATTGTTGTTACTACTGAGCTTAACTCATTTACCATTTATTTTATTAGGGTAATTAAGAATCCAGCCAGCTCAAGACTCTTCTATTCAAAAAACCAAACAACAGAGATGATTTTTATCTCATTCTCTCTTGAAAAACTCTAACTGCCTTATCAATAAATACCCTCCTATAATTAATATTTTTTCAGTTCAGATGAGGAAGGAAAAAAAAGGTGTGAAACTCAAGCCCACATTTAAAATGCATGACTAATTCATATTCCAAGATTCCCGTCACATTCTCCATTTCCTTAGAACCTGTGAGCAAATCCCACCCCCTTTATTTTTTTCTTTTTTTTTTTTTTTTGTGGTATTCATTTCAGGAATGTTCTTGATCTGAGAAGAAAAATGCTCAAAACTGATATACTGCACCACAGAATCTCCGTGCAAATACTCCAAATACCACACAGCTCAGCATTTCCATTGTCCAGAGCATCCCGCTGTAATGCTTTCAGACATGCCTCCTCTCAGCATGTCCTTTTGACTCTGAGCACATAGAGGTTATAGAGAGGTCACTTTAAATCCTTTAAAGATCTGATGATGCTTTTTAGAATATTTTAAAATTTTCATTTTGACTTCTGCTAACGCAGTGGATCAGGTTGCCTGTATTTGTTTTCCCAACCCCACACACATTTTTCTCATTTTAGGCGAGTCACAAAAGAACACTGGAGGAAAACAAGGTCGTTGTTTTCACATTATTTATCTTGTCCTTCTGTGTTGCCCTTTTGTGAAACCTAATTCCTCTGTTTGTGATTTCCATTTGTAGTATAACTCTCAGAACCACTATCAGAAACTTAGGAATTTGGCAAAAATAAAGCAGGTGTCAGGTAAGAAAGAGTCCTTTCTCTGAGAAAAACATATCTTAGACGACAGGCTCCCAAAGGCTAAGAATGGCTATCAGATGCCAAGATTTAGAGTTGAAAGCCTGAACTGTCAAAGTGTTTTTTCTTGGGGAAATAATAAAAAAGTAAGTGGCAACAACATTGCCAGCACAACCACCGTCCTCTGAGGCAAAGCATTCTTCTACAAAGAGCCCAGACAGTTCCCAATTTGTGCCCAGGAAATGGCAGCTTTTAGTATTTATTTTGCCTTCTCTCTAAGGTGATACTTTTCATGCAGCAGGCATTCATACTGAACTCATCCCCACCCAAAGTAAACTGTTTGTATCATAAAGAAACCTAGGGTACATTCCAAAGGCATTAATTCAGTCAAATCTTATTCATGGCTTTAGCAACAAATTTCACGCATCCTTGATCCTTTTCCATTTAGACCTGTCCATATCAAAAATTAAAACAAAGAAACATACAATGAAAAAAGCCCTACACACAACACAAAATCAAAAGGAAGCCCTGGAGATACAGTATTGAACAAACAGCATTTGGGTACAGATTTCAGCAGGCAGTTCTATAATACTCCTAGTTTCTTGTGCATGTAAATGCAACAAATTCTAGTACCTGCCCATCTTCATGAAGAATACAGAAGCTGACAGTTCCACCTTACTCAGTGTTTAGTCACATCAAATGCTGCATTTTCTATAGATCAAAATTTTAAATAAAGTTAAAATTTCTTTCTGTATGGTTTCCATATGGTTCCAAGGGCATTAATGAGCCTTGACAGCCTGACCCCCCCACTGAGGTTCCCACACCCTGAGCACAGTCCCAGGACCTCATGTCAGGTCTCCAAAGCTTTCCCTGATGCTGCCCAGGACTCCATGTGAGTCTCCCAAGGCCATCAGCCCCTGCCCCAGGGACACCTCAGCAGGGCCAGTCTTCAGCTCCCCAGGCCCTACCCTGACAAAAGCCTTGCTGAGCTGAATCTGTATCCCAGCCTGTCCTTGTCCCCAGGGAAGTGCCCAATGCCCAGGGCTTGGGCTGCCCTGGCTCCTGGCTGTGGCAAGGCTCTGCTTTTTCTCTAGTCAGTGAATCACCAAGCCGTATATCCTGCTTGGTCTCCAGTTCCAGCAGAAATTCTGAAACCAACACCTCCTCACACTCTGGTAGCAGTGCCAGCTTGTCTCCAGTAAAGCCTCCTGTGCTAGCAGCCACCCTCACTCTCCACAGATAGCAAATTATATTAATTGCTGGCTCTGGGATAAAGGAAATTACAAAATGCTGTATTAGACTTGCTTCCAGCTTCACTTACAGTTTACCTTGAGGTTATGTCCTGCAAATTAGTTCAATTTTGCTAATGGGCAAAAGAGAAGCAACTCATCATTCTTTGCCGGAGCTGCAAACTCTGCTCTTGTTAAAAGGCAGCAGGTCACCTGACAAAGTCTCTTCTCAAAATTCCAACACAACTGGCATTTTACTTCCAAGCAGCCTCTGAACAGGGCTGCACACTAAGGCAAGGGCTTGCTTTCTTCAATATGCAATGCTTGCCCATTTCATACATCCCAGGAGAATGGGCTACCTTATTCAGTACACAACAAATGGATATGCTGGGGGCAGGGGGAAGGAAAGGAATTAGATTCAGTTATCAGTTCTTCAGAAACAGAAAGCTGAAAAAAGACAAAAAAATTGTAAAGACAAAATCGTAATTTCTAATCCACTTGAAACAATGTTTCTGCCTCCTGCCATAAATCACATATTTGCCACAGGTCAGTACACACCTTGAGCGCGACTCACTGAGTTCTTATTCATCAAACCTAAAAATGCCAGAGACACATTCACACGTGCACATATACATGCATATGCACAAAAAAAAATTCCAGATGTTTTCAAAATTAACAGCTATATATGTCCTAAACTTCTGTGCTGGTGTTAAACTGATCCAGGTGTTAACACTAGGGTAGAAAAACAGATGTGACATTCTAAAGTGATTTAAAGAGTTAAGCCTTATATTCAGCTTCAATATTGCTAATGATCCCCATATGCTGAAAACTACCATCAGCATTTGAGGTAGACAACATATTTTAAAGGAAAAGGAAAATTCCCAACTGTGTATGCAGGAAGCCATTGACCAGACATCTCTCACATGAAATAGATAGTCAGTGATGGAGTGGCAAGGTTGAACATGGAGGTTCATTGTTGTTTTCCCTGAGTCATTTTTAAACAGTATTAATTTAGTGCTTTTTTTCTTGAATAGCAATGGGAAAACACCCTAGGGTATTTTTACAGTGGATATTAATGAGACACCCTAAGGATGCTTTCAAGACTATATGTTACTTACTATATGCTATAGACAACAAGACTGAAAACACAGCCAAGAGCCTACTTGCTTGAGTACAAACAGCTTCACATCCCCAAAACATGCAACAGCTAAGTAAATCCTGCAGACTATTACAGGTTGTTAGGCAGGTGGTGGTCAGAAAGCAGAGAACTAGAGCTTGTCATACTTGCCTGCAGACTACTATATATATACATACACACACACATACACTGCCTGTATTGACAGGATAAAGTCAGAAAAGACTACTTAATATGCAGAGTTGTCTTAAGAAAGTAATAACCTTAAGTACATGAAAACACATTCATCTAAATGTTTAATTACAGATTCCAGGGAACTATTTGTCATTCTGGTAGAATTCTGGTGACAATTATGTCTGACATGTTGTGTATTAAAGTTCATCTTTCTCAGTTGTTAAAGTGGAATTTACCTTCAAATCCAGCAGGTAGTAAAGTTCTACCCAAGCCACTTCACAAAAAAGACCCACCACAAACAACAACAAAAGAACACCACCCCCTAAAAAAAACAACACCCAAAAATAAAATGCTAAACCACAAACATCTATAGTGTATATCAACTAGGGACACCTGCAGGAGACCAAAATCTGTGCATCCTTTGAGTTTTATGTTGCAGGTTTTGTCTCAAAAAAATTTGTTCTTAGGTGAATCTCTAAGGAAAATCTAATAATTCAGGTGTTTTCAGAAAGAAATACTTGGCAACAACTAGCTAAGTGACATATAGGATCCTGAGGTGCTAACTGGCTCAGAGAATGGGTCTGTACATACAGATTGATGGAAACACCTTGGATCAAGTCATATTTTAAACTAATTAAAGGAAAACATAACATCACAAAAGGGAAATTAGCTTACTAGAACTTTGTATCTAGTTTCTTTCTGCCAATAAGGTACTTTTGTAATTGTATAGAAAGATCTGAACTCAGAGCTCAAACACTGAAGACAACATATAGTTTTAAAATAATTCTCCTATCTTATGCGATTACTAGTGAAAGCTATTAACTCTATACATATAGAGTTAGTATAAGACCTCTGAAAAATACGTTAACATATGATTATATTAATTCTGTATTTTGGACTACGAAAGTAATTCTACAGTCAGCTTCAATTTAGTACCAGAACAAACAGGAGCTACAAGTAACAGGTCTGTAAATAGTGTTTTACTTGTAAAACTTTATGGATGAGACTTTCCTGAATTAGATATAAACAAAGAGAAAAGATGGATGAGTGAGACAACTGTAACTATACCCTTAGATGATTGCAACCACTGCCAAAAACAAAGACACAAAAATACTAAAGAAAACAAAACAGTAAAATCACAAGGAAAAATAGTAAGAACGCAAAGGTTATAGTCTTATACCACAGTATAAAGACACACAAACTTTTAAAGATTTTTCTGTACTGCACTATGTCTTTTAAAGAAATTGATCTTTTAAAATAAGCAATAACTTGTCCCTTGTTTATTTCCATCACTGACTTTATCTACTGTGGTTTGACTTTGTCTGCCAGTGACTGGCAATGATCCAGCAGCCCATCAGCTGCACGCTTCTAGACTTCATAATTTTGCAACTAAAGACGCAGGATGTTACTCAAAAGCAGGAAGTGGTGGCAATGCTTACATATAATACTGAATGCTATTAGGAATTGCTTTAACTACACTGAAGCAAGCTGCATCTATTGACCTTCTTTTATAAGAGAGCTTTGAAATCTTTATGTAACTAGAAGTTCAAAACATTTCAGTTACAAGAAGGTCGAGATGGTCTTAAAATTTTTTCCACCCAGAATATAAATATTTCAAAAGCTAAGTGTAAAGGTTTTGAACTCCTTCTCTATTGTATAAGCCTTTCCATTTCTATGTATATCCTCCTATGGGGAAAGAATACAGCCTTAATATTAACACTAAGTGTCCCTCACTCCCCTCAGTTTACAATTTAGCCTGACATAGCAAACACTAAAAGATGGATTGTGTGAAATTTGAAACCCTAATTAATTCCAACTGCCTGGCATAGTATTATTTGATTATTCATGCACAGATTAAAAAAAAAAAAAAAAAAAAAAACCACAATTGAGGGAAATGAAAGAGGTAATTAATACTTTCATATGCTGAACAATGGAACACCATCAGCGTCTTAAGAGGAAGCTGATAAAAATGTAAGGAGAAGAACAGCTCCTGTCTTTGCCTCTGCTCCCTGAGTTTCTTCACCACAGCATGTACCATAGGTCTGTGAAAAGATACTTTCATTCCTAAATCAGAAATGCTTTCTGCTATTCTCACAGCTATTTACAAGCTAGCTTCACTCCCAACTACACCCTGCAACACAAAATTGCTAATTGTATTCTTCTGAAACTTCAAGATACTTTGCTTTTACCTGATAAATATTCTTTCAAACATACATCTGAAGTTGTTCTTTAAAACAATCTTCTGTGCCAAACAACTGCCTGGCAATAATTCACAATTTGTTTATTTTATATATGTATGTAATTCCAGCTTCTGAAGCATGGTTAGAATTCATAGCTGGAACCTCTACTGCCCTTTTCAAATCTATTTCAGATTATAAAAGTGAGTCCAGCAGGCCTTATTGGGTTTACTGTTCTGCAGTACAATATGGCACCACATTATTTCTCTTCCACACTTCCCACTGAAAAAATTAAACATAAATAATGTTTGCCACTCACGACAGTAAAAGGACACATATTTAAAGGCTTGAGAATATATCAATTAGAGTAAAAATGTTGATTTTATTACCCAAATTAAGAGTATGGATATAAAAGTACTTATTTTGACAGGTCACCTTCTGAATATAAATAAAGCCTTTCTAAGACACACATATTTTAAGCCATTATCTGAAAATAGAGACACACATACTGTAGCAGTACAAAAAAAGAGATTATCAGTCACAGAACAGTCCCATGACTATTCACTTCTCTGGTTTTATTCAGTATGTGGCAGACTATGGAGAAAATTAAGCTAAGCAATTTAACTTCAGAAAAACTATTTTTTTCCCACATTTAATCTATTTTTGTTAGTGCATTTTCAGGAAGTTTGAGGAGATTGTACAGAATTATGTCTAAGCCCATGACTCTTACACACTCTAAATTTAAAGCCTGAAAGAATTTTTAGGTTCTGATTTTGATTTTTAGGTAGGTACTGAAGGGAATAGCAAGGAACGTTCCCATACAAATACAAAAATAGTAAGTTGAGGAAAAACCACTGAACCACAACACAACATAGAGACACTCTCCTTTTCTTGTTTTTTGAAGGGGGTGAAGGATAAAGAAATGCAATAGGGTTTTAGTGTGTAAGTTTCCTTCTTCAAGTCTTTTATTTTAGCAGTAAAACAACCCTTCATTAAAAAGGGCTGATCTAAACTTAGTTTTACTGGTTTAACTGAAAAATATTATTCAAAATCTAATCAGGGAAAACAATTTGGTGCATGCATATCCACAGAGGCCAATTTAACCTTCACGCTGTCATCAGAACTCATATTGAAGAAATATCCATATTGGTGGAGAGGGGAAAAAACCTAATCACAAAAAAACCAGCTATCCCTCATCATGTTCATGTTATTCATGTAAGAATCAAGTGATTCAGAGAACAGTCACACCCACCTTGGCTTAAATTATCCACAGAATTGCAAGTCCAGACTGTGCCACACTAAAAACTATCAGAAATTATCACGTCACCAAGAAGTCTCCTCTTCCCTCCCTCCAGCCCCACTATGAGACACATAAATGCACAAAACTAAAGATCTGACACACATCAATTGTACACCCTGTATCACTTTTCCTACCCAAAGGGCATCATGTTAGCAAATTTGCAGGGCGGGTTGTTTGGGTTTGGGGTTTTTTTAGTAATACTGTACAGAATACGCATTTTCCATTTAGGTTAAGTCTGTTTTGGTATCTTGCAAATATTGATGCTGAAGCTTTAAAAGACTATTTTGTATAGCAAGAAAGTAGAACACTTGCATATTTTTTCTTGCAGTATTGTCCATTTTTAGTACAACAACCCTCACAAGCTACCCGATTATGTACATAAAAGATTGCCCACAAATATATTAGCTCATTATAAAAGATATTTTTTTAGACAGCAACTTCTGCTTAAAATTTTTTCCCTGAAATCAGTCTGGTCTAAGAAGCTAAAGAGACACCACTTGTCTTTCAAGTCACTACTATCTTTGTAGTCTAGTTTATCAACTTGCCTGATATGCAGGCAATGATGATTGTAGTCATAGTCCCATTTCAAAGGCAGATATTAAATAATAGTGAGGGTAAGGGAATCCTCCCTGAGGATTACCAAAATTTATTCTGTGTCAGCTACAAAGCCCATCTACACTGTCATGAACCAAGAGATGCACTGCCATTTCAGTGAAATAGTCTTGAGGAAACACAAAAATCAAAGCAAGTTTAACTTGATGGAAAAAGCAGTAAGAAATGTTAACATGTAGTTGAGGCTTACATTTCTCTGAGTTGATACTTTACTCACCAGTTAATCAACAAAAATACTTTAAGTACCTTCTCAGAGGGCTCCAAATTTAAAAAAATGGCAGTTCTTTTTCTTCCAAGATGCCTATTAATCAAAATTCCTACATAATATATAGAGGGCCTAAAATCTGGCTAGAAAGCATTTGCGATGGAGTTAGACTTTACCTTCAGTCTTTGCCACAGACATGTCAGACAAATTCCTGTAAAAAGTTTTATAATTTTATATTTTTAGCAGGGGAAAAAAGGAACTTGCTACAGACATGTCAAAACCAATTTTTATGAAAACTAAATTCTCAAAAAAAGTAAAACAACACAGATAATTAAAAACAATATTTGTTCACGGGAAGATGTGTAACAACCAGTGAACAGAGAGACTGTTCAGCATAGTCCTGAAACAGGCTCCCCAGGAAAGTGGTGAAGTCACCATCCTTGGAAATACTAAATAAATAAGTAGTCGTGGTGGCACTCTTTGGAAAGGTTTAGTAGGCATGGTGATATTTCACCAAGGGTTGAACTTGATGATCTTGGAGAACTTTTTAAACCTTAATGATTCTATGAATGAACTACATTTTTTCTACTCTTCAACATCTTTACAGAGGGCACTGTGGGATGCCCTTCAGAAATGTACTTTAACAGAGCAGATGGCACCCACTCAATTGGAAAGTGTGAATCCTACTGAAAAAGGCTGAAATTACTTTTACTGATTTGTTTCACCTTTGTGCCTCAACAGCTTACAGAGATGCAGGGATTCACAAGACTAAAACAAGTTTTGTGGCATGCCATAGCAATTGTGAAACGCTAGAAATCTGAAACCATAGCAGTGTTTAAAATCAATTTTATTTTGTCTGAATTGCATGGTTAGAGCACCCAGCTAGCAGGCAACAGTTTGGGAGTGACATAAAGGCAACTAATCACAGTTATTTTGGAATAAAAATGTGCTTTACAGTTACCATTATATGCAAGTTTGTATCAAGCATACTCTCGAGGATTTTACCGGATACAGTCAAAGATTGAGGCAAAAAAGCAGGAAATGACAAATTACTTGAAATATGTTATCAGAACA
Source organism: Pyrgilauda ruficollis (assembly GCF_017590135.1). Taxonomy (NCBI): domain Eukaryota; kingdom Metazoa; phylum Chordata; class Aves; order Passeriformes; family Passeridae; genus Pyrgilauda; species Pyrgilauda ruficollis. The sequence goes on from NW_024524600.1 coordinate 7,117,958, forward strand.
CACAGGATTTCTGCTATATTAGGTTTAGTTCACATTGGTATTGTAATAACCTGCATTTTATGTCACTGAAACCAGTAGATTTTACAATCAACTGCAATTGGCATAAGCTTTTATAGCCTTTCTGTACACTTTTTAAACTTACAAGCATAAAAACAAAACAACCAAACCCCATTCCTTTCTATGTTTTAGAACAGCTATCAGGAGGCAGGCAGTTACCAAGAAGGATCTCAGACAGCAATTCAGGTAAACTGAAGCCATTACCCGAATCACAAAACTGATCAACCTTTCTTGACAATAAAACTAGAGCTAAGTCAAGCTGAACTACAAAAGCAGCGAGCTTTGAACTGAAACATCCCAGATTTTCAAGTCTCTCCAGTTCTATGCCAGCCAAGCACTTGCACTTCTCTCCACCAGTGATTTCTGTGCTTTAGGGTTTTCTTTTCCTCCAAGCAGCTTTATGTCACTAGTCATTCTATAAATGAAGGTCTGAAGATCTTCTGGAAGATCAAAACAACATTTAACTCCTAGGCTTAACTGCCCACTCTAACATTAAAGTACAACCACCCCTGACAGCAGCACAACAGAGGACTGCATTTTTTCCTGGCAGATGAGAGAAACCCAAGTGCCACAAAAGGTTATGGTATTTCATAACATTGGCCTGTAGACAATGACAGCTCTAAGTTCTGCCTAGAGAGACCCACAGAGGAAAGCTGATCACACACAAAGGTTTATGAAAGCTTTAAAAAAGTGGTTTGCTTCTTTCAGTAGTACTCATTAAAAAAAAATGTCCATAGGACTAAAATTCATGTAGCATTTTATCACAACAGAGATCATATGTTATCTTTCAAAATCCCAGCACTGCCAAGAACAGTACTAATTTTGCTCCTCTTACCAAAGCAGGAAGAGTGCTTGAGATCACAATAAAAACAAATTTCAAACATGGGGGAAAAAACAAAGGTAGATTAAGAGAAAAACATGCAACTCAGTGCAATGAAGCTGACCCAAATGAATCAGAGAACAGGCTGCCTTGGAGAGGTCAGTTAGCACTTTTAGATTTCAAAAAGGAAAAAAAATGTTCCTGCATTTGTGGACAAGGCAAACATTCTCTTTAAGTATCTTCTATCCATATGTGAGAAGACGAGAAATGCAGAATTTCACCTGAAGAGAAGTAGCTTCAAATTCACATGTCTGAGCTTGTACTGAGATTCTTTTCTGCTAGGGCATGAAGACATATGATATGATATATAATGCTGTATGATATTGTATGATATATGATGATATATAAAACACATGTTTTATGTACCATTTAAGAAAGAGCAATGGTCCATTTGAATCTTTACATAAACTAAGCAAATACTATTTCCTATAAAGCTAGGGGAAGATTACCTCTTCAGAGTTCAGGAGGCCTATTTACTGTCTTCCCTCGCACTGTAAGCCACTGAAAGTTTAATGAAGAAAATTATAGTTTGCTAGGCCATATAAAATACCAGGATATATTACTTCTGTATAATAAAATCAACCTAGAATAGTATAAGGAATAAGTAGTTTCTTTTCTACCAGATGTGCTTCTCTTTCTGGGGCTCTACATTGATCTTGCTGCAAAATAATCAAGAATTTGAGATTTATTTCTTACGACATGAAATTAGTTGTTTGGAATAATACAGTGCTGTGTATGCATCATAAATTTCCCAAGTTCTTCACATGTTGTGGTACACAGAAAGAAACTGAGAAATTAATTATGACATAGCCAATAAATAATTACAGCTATGCAACCCATTTGTACCATCCACTAAGATGAAGTGGCAGCAAAGGCCTATGAAGATTTCAGTGTAGGCTGCCATGTTCTTTTAAGAAATCTGAAGAAATACTGAGACAGTAAGATATTGCTATCCAACTACTTTAGAAAAAATTACCTGGATGATGAACATTATCAGCCATAAACACTTCATTCAAATCAACTACATTGCCCCTTATAGTTCCTTCTTCATCTCAGTCTTTTAGGACAAAAGAATGCAAAAATCGTTGTGGAACAGAGGTCGTTTCTGGCTCATAAGAGGCACTAGGAGTCCACAGGAAACCGAAAAACTCACCATCACGTCTTCAAACTCACTGGAAGATGGAAGTCCCACCCCTGCAGTAGTCTAACTGGGAACTGCAGCAGTGCTGAATATGAGCCTTATTTCACTTATTTCAATGAAGACATTCAACTTAAATCCCAGCCTTAAAGTGAATGCTTAACATCAACTTCTAAGAAAGATAAAACAGTCTTTCTAGAGACACAAGCAGCTGTTAATATAATATTACAGGGCAACAAAACAGGTGAAAGTTTTTAATTAAGCAGCCCTTCTGTAGACTGATATTCTGCAATTTTACATATAAATCAAGCCAGGTGACTTATTTCTAGTAAATCTGAAAATAATAAAATTGGTTTCAATGACCTCAGAGATACATATGCTTGTTTGTGGTTATGGCCCCAGGCAACCCTGAAATCAGTCATTCCATTAAGTCAGAAGCATGGCACAAAGCCAAGCTCCTGTAAGAGTTAAAGGTCTTGCACATACTTTCTTTGTATGTTTGTTTGAATAGAATGGTGACTTTGGGTTTTGGGCCACCCATCACTTATAGACCTCCCATAACATTTAAAGGAGCTGAATTAACTGAATCTTAGCATATACCAGTTATCCTTGGTATACTAGCTCTTTAAACATGGTGTGAAATGATGGAAAATTGAAGCAACAGGGAAAAAAATCACAACAGAGTTTATCTGGAGATATTTAACGCGTATATTCCCCTACAGATGAGTCAGGCAACATTTTGGGGATGGTTTAATTACAATAGTAGAATAATGAAGAAGATTGCATGAAGAAACATGCAATCATTTTCTCATTCTGGGCTCCAGAGCCCCAAAAGTAATCATGAATTACTGTTTCATTCACAAGCTTCAAACATTTTGGTAATTTTTAATTAAGGGAGTTTTCATAGTACAAGAAAACATCACAATATCTTTTTTTACCCTTTACAGCTGAGGTCTCTCAAATAAGAGAACTCACAAGGAAAAAAAACTATGCCAAATGATGAGCAGGAAGAAAGATGTATCAAACTTGTTTTCACACATAACAAAAGCTATACTTAGTGCTCTGTTTTCTTGATGGTGATACTGCTATCTACCACAAAAAGTACCTCCCAAAGACAACAAGTTTCATGTTGACCCAAATAAAGAGAACGAAGTTTTTAGTACCTCCTAATAGTAGTCATCCTTATCCATGCTAAAATACATGCCCCATGTCTTTATTTTAGACTGTAAAGCAAAGTCATCAAACAAAAGAAAGCAGCAAGAAAAATGTACTAAAATACAACAAAATTTTGAGGATTTTTTTCTTTGAACAGGTTCCATAATAAAGGTTGGCAGGTACCAATTCCAGCAGTACCAGTTCCAGCCAGGTCAACTACTACTTTGAGCAGTGTGCAATAAATTATACAAGTGTGACATAAACAACAGTTCCTCAATTGCAGCGTCAGATAGTTCAGTGCCTGCGTCTGAAGTTTCAATTTGACTTCTGCATGATTTTTTACTAAATGCAAGGAAGGGATTCAGTGCAACCTGCAGTAATAATAAATATCAATTAATAAAACCAAATTATTGTTATTATTATTACTATTATTAGAGCAACTTTTTTTAAAGTGCTCCTTTCTTTATGGCCCTAAATTCAGAGGGAAGTATTACCAAGAATAGAAGACACTCCAAGTTCCTGAAACTCCACCTTTCCTGGCATCCAAAAGACTGCTACAAAAAGATAATGGTTGTTCCAAACTGAATTCCACACAGTTCTTAACATCAAATGGACTAACTCAGAAAGGAATGTTGTTAATTAAACACAAGCTGAAGACAATGCACCTAACCAGATAGCATTTTTGATCTGAAAGACTGCATCTGACTTAATGCTGAAAACCAAAGCAGGATAGAAACATACACAAATGTTTAGGTTGCTTAGATAAGTAAATGTGTTAATAGCCAGCGCAGTTTAATTGTTCAAAAGGGAAGAAAAAAAAGCCAAACCTGCAGTAGGGTACTCACTACAGAAGGCAGAGTCGGTAAGTACTGATTGTTGTAGCACACCTGCAGTGTTTTATGCTCTCTTCATGAAAATAGCACAAAAAGTAGTTTGCAGATACCTCACCCTGATATGACATCCCACTGGGCTTCCTTCCCACCAGGTATGTTTTGCCTTTGTGGAATTAACTTAAAGCCAGGAACAACAATTCACCTTTCCTCTCAGTATTTATTACATGGCTTCTTACTCTTTGAAGGATGCTGATGTCTCTTAGATAAGTTTTTGTAATTTTTCAGAACTTAAATAGATGCTGTGTAATTGCTTTTAAACGGAAGTTTCATGGTGATGTTTTTCAAGCTCAACTGATTAAAGCTTGTTTAATGGATCTTGAAGAAAATGTATTATTCACCTTAATAAGAATTTATGCAAATCACTGCCACTAGCTTTTACAGAAAACCTTTTCAATTAATTATAATTAGGCTTTTTAGTTGTAGGTTTCTGGGGTTTTTGCTACTAGAAAATTATAAGCATGGATTGTTGGAGGTTTTTTTTCAATTGTGAGAAATAAAACTTCACTGTCGTGATGTAAAAGCCCCTATACAAAAAAAACTTGCAAGTGCAGAGCCCTTCTCATCTCAGCCATTCTTATGAGGTCTAAATATATACCCCCAGGTATCTGTTACTGGAAAGAAGATGAAGCAAATTCATCTCTGGTGTTGATATACACAAATTACTCCTTGGCTTCAGGAGAGTGATTTTATATGAAAAATTTTAAAAATTATTCAAATAAATAAAGTACTGAAATATTGTCATGTCTCCCCATCACTTTTGAAACTCTTACAAATACACAAAGATCTCTCTCTAAATATAACACTGTAAAAGTATTTTTGGTACATATTTCAAGGCCATTTCAGTGTCTTAGCACTAATACAAAAAAAAACCTTCCTCAAGTGGATAACTTTTTTTTTTTTAATATAGCCAGAAATATTCCAGTAGAGAAGCTGCAACAACTCAGAAACAACACACTTACCAATAATAACATTTGAACCATTTTTACAGGTACAGATTTACAGTGAAGAAGATACAAAGGTGCATATTGTAATATTGCAGAGTTTATTATGATTAATTAAGAAGTTCCTCATAAAAAAGTGAAATCCTTATTCCATTGCAACTGATTTTCTAAACCCAGATGCCTTTAGGTCTTCTGAACAGAGAGCTACAGAGCACCACTTTGGTTCTCATTTTATCAGCTGAGGAAAGGTAGGGAAAGTGGGAGAAGATTTGTGTTACAGTCTTTCCAGTGGAGCATCTTACTTTTCAAGAACAGCACACACGCAATGAGTCTTGAGTGACCAAATGAGGCTGGAGGAGGGAAAAATCCTGCCACTGCTTCATTCCACCCTCTTTCTTGAGCAGTGAAATAGCACCCCTGACAACAGAAATAATCACTCAAACTTCATTCACTCTCTTTATCAAACTCATGATTAAACTGAGAGAAGGCAAGACAATATGGGAAGCAACTGCAAGGCTTTTAGCTAGAACTAGAATTCAGAGAAGCTAGTTTCTGTCTGCTCCTATTTCTCTCTTGAAGTCATTGACTTCAGTCCTAAAACACCAGTGTTAAAAGCAATCTAACTCTGCTCTCTGTTCTTTCCATTCTTCAGGTTTTCCCATGCTGGAACATGGGAACAGGGACAGAAATTAGGCAAAAAACAAATTAATGCCTTAAGCAATCCATGTCCTACAAACTTAGAGCTACTCATCAATGGCAACTCCCTTCATGCCCCTTTTTCAAGTCTTCCAGCATGGCATGGTTTCTGCAGCAAAATGGAAGTTCTAATCCACACTCATGGCCGCAATCATAGCTCCCATTCATAAAACAGAGGAACTGCACATAGACACATTCCCCCATCCGTAACAATTCTTTAATTCTATGTCAATTAACCAGAAATAAAATCGAGTACCTGCTCTTGGAAAAGCCCCTGTGAAAATGCCAGACTGATTCTACCTTTATAGCCTTCCAATCCAGATCTGTGTGCTCACAAAAAGTTACCTATCTCCAGCTGTTAGCTCTACAAAATCAACCAGGGTTCTTCAAATCAAACTGTTCCCCTTTGAAGCCTATATGGCCTTTGATTTAGGAGTAAAAGTTTGGTGGACCAATTACAACTGCAGTGACATGTATATTAATGCAGTGTTAACCATCACAGATCACAACAAGACACGCATAGGAGTACATCTACTGTGCTCAAAACACAGTAAACACACTGCAAATTACAGTACAGGACAATCGGTTTGAGTTGAACATAAAAACAAGTAAAGCTTTGGAGGAGCAAACATATTCATTAGAAATTAAAAGGCAAAGCAGAATATTAAATAGCCACATAAACAAGGTGAAACTGTTCTATGCTTCTAATTTGCAGGCAGAATTTGGCAGCTGAAACTTCATTAGCAATTCTCTAGGAGATGTACAAACCAGCTCAGCCCCCCACGGCAGTACCTGTTCTGCAGGGCCAGTAGTAGTAAAACTGAAATAATAGGTAGAATCATAAAGACAGAGAACACCACTTTTCAAGACCCTCAAAAAAGCTGATGTGGTTTATTTTTAAGCAGCCACTTGGCCCTTTTGGAAGAGTGGTTATGGTCTTCAAAAGAAACCACCTTTTGAACTTTAAAATTCACTGCCAAAGGGATATCATGATACAAAATTACATCTCCTTGTTTTGCCATTAACACTGCCTAAGCTGCCAACTTCTTTCTGAGTAAATCAGATCTTATTTTACAGAAAAGTAACTTGCTGGGGATTATTTCTTTTTTAATCCAAACAACTAAAATATTCACCAGTTTTCTAGATCCAATTTCAATGCAGATGTGTCACCTAGGAATATGATTTAGTGGTGGCCTTGGACTCCATGATGTTAGAGATCTTTATCAACCTAAAGGATTCTGTAATTCCATGACTTCTAGGAAAATAATAACTTAACAGCCACTAGAAAATAGTGTTCAGGAGACAAGTCCACATGATTAGGTATCTGTAAGCTCTTTAGCTCCTAGGGTAAAGTGGTTAGTATAAATAAAAACTCAGGCATTCCAAGACAAATATTCCTGTAAAGAATTATTTCTACATGACTGATGCATTATTGACTAATTTTCCTTTTGTAAGGCTCATCTAGCCAAACAAAGATAATCTAAAGGAAGAAAATTACAGCAGCAGCAGGAATCAAACATTCAATAAATTTTCTTCTTGTAAGTATGCTTTCATGCATAAAAACATTCAATACTATAATAGTAAACTGGCTTTACACACTGTAATTTCAAGAACTGTGGTTTCTGATCATCAAGTATTTTTTAGCCATAAGACTTCTGACTCACTCTGTTCTGGCCAAATCTTTTAAAGTTTCTTCAGTTCTACATAAGATTAAAAGACACTTCCCTTTCCTCCACCTTTTTTTTTCCTTGTCTTCTGTAGTCTCCCATTTCTATTTAAGAATGTAGGATTACTAAACCACATTGGGGGAAAAATGTTACACAATAAATAATAAAATTACTCCCCCATGCTAAGGAAATGAAATTTCAATACCAACTCATTAAATTGTCCAAATATATGATGGTCCTTGTCAGAAACAAAAACTCCATCCAATAAATGTTTGGGACTTTTTTTTCCCCAAAATCACTTCCTTTTAAATGCCACAATACCTAAAAATTTAACAATTTACAGGAAATAATTTTTTTCCTTGTTGATAGTTGGACTGGGTGCTAGAGGTTCTTCCCTCTTTGACCAAGCATAAATTTAAAATGCAGCAAACAGTCTTATGAACTTAAACACTCTATTAAGCAAGCAATCAAAATTTCAATCAATCAGCCTTTTTGGATTATGTCATTTCCTAATAGTCTGGCTAAAAATGTCTTCATAGCAAGTTCTAAAATCTTGCCCCTAAAAGCAGGTCAGAAAACATTTACATCTGTCTGTGAGCTGTTGTGAATACGCACCCTCTCATTTTCCCCGATTACATCAACAGATTTATCAAGCACATTGTTGTTTTATGTTTTTTTACTGTATGTATAAACTTCACAACTTAGAATGTTCCTCTCTAGGCACCACAAACCCAATAAATATATTTATGCAGAAACCAATCAGTATCATTTAGAAGGGAGGAAGCAAAGAAACATGAGACTGTTTCTTGCATACTACTGTCCCATTATACTCAGGAGAGCCAAGAGTCTTAAGAGCAAGTACAGTCATCTATTGTTCTTTATGAACAAAAGTTAGAGTTAGCAAATTACATTAAACTAAATAAAACATGTTTTTAATTTATAACATCTTTGTTCAATCATTTTTTTATAGCCTTTTGGGGACATTCTCAATTCTGCTGATAGGTATTTAGACACCAGGTTTCTCACCTAGAGTACCATACAGGGGTGTTTTGAAGACTAATTAATGTTAATATAGCGCTTCAAAAGCGCAAAATGCTACATAAATACTACAGGCATCCAATTAATAAGAACAGTACAGTTAAATCCCATTCATCATACTGAATATAAGCGTTTTATGTTTTTAAAGTTCACATACTGTCTATAAAAAGCCTGACAAATACATTAATAGGCACTGACAGGCACACTAAAAGCACGGACAGCCTCAACTTGTTTCTGTAATCAATTTTGAATGAAGTCAACTCAGAGCAGTAACTTCATGGTAATAGGAAGCCCCCACAACATCACAGTTCCCAAATGAAAGAGCAAGGAATTAGTGCCTTTTTGGCTGCTGTAACCCAAAAAGTCATAGAGGACAATGACACTGCTCTAGCTACTGTGAACTTCGAATCATGTTGTAGAGGTCAACATTTATTAGCTGAGTAACAAGAAGCTATGTATCTTCATTACCTGAAAAATTCACTGCAGTAGAAAAATAAGTTCCCTTAACAGTTCCATGATATCTTCTCCTTCCTTCCCACCAGCAGTTTCTGACAACAATATTACGTTGATTAGTTTTCACCTGTGCTGTAAAAATGTCTGGGTTTTAAAGTATCAAGGGCTACCTGAAATAAACACACATGCTATAGCATCTACCTATAATGGTTATATAGGCTGCTATATACAGCCTATATAACCATTACCAATGCGAGAAATAGATTCCTTTATCTATCCAAAGAATGAAATCAAGGAGAATATTTATCAACCTCGCATTAAACTGTACATTTGGATTTTGGACAGCACAGCCAATTCCTTAACAGAAGAAGTGATTCTGCAAGAAAGGACCGACGTTTTTATACACTATACCACATCTTGTCAGTCATCATCCACCAGGCTATGCTTCCCAACAAAGAGGCTGAACATTCCATTACACATTATTCACAAAAAACATTTTAACCCTCTAATAGGAGAATTTATTCTATTCCAATATTAAACAGTCTGTCATTGTTATGGCTTAACTGTAACTGGCAATTCAATTAAGATTTTCATGGGCTACTAAAACCAGGTGAACTTACATAAGTATAGATATATGAATGTAACTACTTCAAGTCATAGAATATTCTGAGTAGGAGGAGACTCACTAGGATCAATGAGTCCAGCTCCTGGCCCTGCACAACACAACCCCAAATATTACACCGTGTTCCTGAGAGCACTGTCCAAGTGTTTCTTCAACTCTGTCAGGGTTGGTGCTGCACCCACCTCCCTGAAGAACATCTTTCAATGCTTGACTAAGCCCTTGGGGAAAAAAACTTTTTGTAACATCAGGACTAAAGCTCTCTTGACAAACCTTTCTGTTATTCCCTCGGGTCTTGTCATGGTCACTACAGAAGGGAATCTGTAGACCACAATAAGGTCTCCTCCACAGTCTCCTCTTCTCCAGGCTGAATAAACCAAGTGACCCCAGCTGCTCCTCACACAACTTCCCCTCCAGACCCTTCACCATTCCTGTGACCTGCCTTTTGATAATAACTTTATATCCTTCTTATGTTGTGGTGCCCAAAACTGCACACAGAACCTGAGGTGAGCACCTGCAACTGAAACAAGAAATGAAAGATTTCTATGAATACTCATAGAAACAAAAAGGACTGAAAACATTAAAATTGTTCTCCATAGGCATACAAAGGTATTACTGGTCTTTTCCATCAAGCCTCCAAGCAAAGAGATCAGTAAATGTACTGGAAGTCTGTGCAGAAACATACCTAAATTTAAACTTCTCATAGCTGTATAATAAAGAGGTTCACTTAACAAGCTGATCTGAAGCTACTATAGAGTTCACATTTTCAAATCAATATGAAAAACAAAAATATCATACTTTGAATATGCACTCACAAAATCAGTAAGAAATCAGCTCAATTCTCTTTGCTACTACTTCCAGATAACACAAATAGGGCCTTCCATATTCTGCAGAAGTAAATACTCTTCAGAGTTCAAATGTCTGGTACTTCTACAGCAGTGTCAAAGTTTGATGCAACACGAACAAGAAACGGGGTCCTGGCATTCACATTGCACTTAAATCTCTAGTTCCAGATGCTTGGCTTCAACACTAACATTAGAGAGTCATGACTTCATTTCAGAACATCATTTCTGTTCTTAAGACTTTAGTAGCAACTTTCACCACCAGTGAGTTTTATATTCATAGAAGGCAATAGCAGTCAGTCAGATGTTTGTTTAGGGGCCCATACCTGAAAAGACACCTAAACACATGCTGGGTCCTGCCATCACCACTCAGACAAGCCACGCACACTGCTTCCTACTACCACAGCGCTATTTATGCACCTGATTGCTACAGCCTAAATTTGTCCACCACATCTGACAGCAACCATTTTATTGGCACCTCCAAGTCTCCAGGGTCTTCTCACATTTATGTACAAATCATAGTCTGTCAGAAAGAACACTATTAACTACAGCCAGGACAGAGGGCCAAAAATGGCAAATACCAGCACTGAATATAACCCATTTCATTTTCAGAGTAAGACTTTCCTTTAGAACAAGATTAATAGATTGCCAATGTATTAATCTATAAATTAGATTGCTAATCTATAATCTAAACAACTGGAGAATAAAGAGTGGTTATCATGGGCTAATGGCAATTAGACTACTCCTAGAATACTCCCCCCAATACTACATTACACTGCTTTTCACTACCATTCCACATGACAATAAAATACTTGAAAAACTGAATATATAAAAACCCCAAAAAGCTAGTTCTTCTGTCATAATGTTTTTCTGTTATTAAGTTAAAAATAAGTTCACTTTACAATGTTGATTTTAAAAAATGTATTTTAAAATCTCTATCCCTGCCTCTTGATTCACTGTTGTTTTTTAATTAAAGTTGACTGAGTAATGCTACTATCCTGATAGTAGCAATGGTATAGTGCACTTGTCCCAGGCTTTTTGCAAGACCTGCCCCAAACAGCCAAGTCAAAAATCTTCAGAACCATTTATTGAAGCAGTTTACCTATCCCTCAGTCAATTTTTACTTCACTCTCAGTTTCCTTTTAAAAATATCAACAACAGGCATAGAATAAACCAGCAAGTAACCAGAGGGGATAAATAAAACCCAAGTCACAAACAGAAAATAATGTAAGCAACACTTTATCAAGCAACAGTATAGTAATGCTTCCTTTCTCTAAGTTTTCAGATGTTCAGGATTCTTGAATGCAAGAACGAAAACCAAAGACCAAAAATATAATAATTGTAATAAAAACATATGAAAAAAATACCATGATTCTTTAAAACATCTAATTACAATTCTGCCTAGGGGCAGAATTGCTCACTTGGAGTCAGATTTTATTAATTAAGGTTCTGTCACGAACAGTAAAACTATTTAATTTGTTGCCAGTTCACTGCTAAAATGATATGTGCCGTACATTCTGTTAGGGAGATGGGCAATAATGCCGTCCCTTAACAAGAGCTGATTGCTGCAGCTTCAAGTCACAGTGAACCATCTGGAAGAGGATGAAATTATGTCTCCATGTCCCAACAGAAACCTCCCAGCCTGGAGGAGCTTTTGTAGCTGGCTTTGCCAAACACATTACCTCTGTGGTCTAATGCAACACTCCTCAGAGGCCTGGTACCCATCATTACCATTTGCCATGCTCTCATCCAGCAAAGGGGATGCAGCCCTAGGCTTGGTAGTGAACATAACGCAGACTACCAGAATTTTAATGCCCAATGAAGTCATTGGAATACACAGAGAAATTCTTTAAGATGTAACTTCAAAAAATGGTTCAATTCTTGACCCATAATTATTTCTCTGTAGAAGAGCAATTAAAAAAATTATTTACTGTGCTGTAATGATGACCGTCAAAGAGACTGTGAGAAGCTCAAAAGCTACAATGATGTAGGATGGAGAACTCAGTTTCAAATGCAAGAAGTGAAGACAGAACAAGCACTAAATTGCTTGACAAATTAAAATAATTACAAATAGTCCTTCCTTTTTCCCTCATGTATTTTTGTTGGAAGACATTGGTTTGATGGAATGCAGCAGGATTACATCAATAACGGGAAGAGTACAAGTAATATTGCTAAGACATTACACGTTTTTTTCTTGCTGAAAAGAAAAATAGCTGCTCAGTGCTTGGGCTTCCACTCAAGATCTGCACAGAAGGCACTCATCCCTGTACAGGATTCCATTTGGGAATTTTCTTTATGCTGTTGTGGATGGAGAGGAATAAAATGATTACGTAAGCAAACATAGTAGCCCTGGAAGAAAAATATCAAGTGCTAATATTTCCATTGAACTAGAATTAGTCTGCCATTTCAGGGCAGACAAATTGACAAAACACATAAAAGACTTAAGATTACATGGAAGTGCATATCTGGATCTTACTTCACTGATGACAATGGGATTTTGTCAATGAATTAGTTTCAGAAGATCTGTATTTCTCTGAATAGCCTAGCATTATGAAAAATGGAAGTTCAGCAATGAATCAGCTGGATTTGCAAACAATCACGTTTCATACCAAATACTCCTTTCAAAGACTTCTTGTGTCCTAGTAGCACATAAAGAAATTCATAGGCTTTAAAAATACCATATATAGTGCAAGAGTTGCTGCTCTGTGCTTATCACTATGACCAATACAATAATAAAGTATCAGTCATGTTAGCCATGAATTTCTTTAAAATCTGGTACACTTGATAGAAGTTTGGAAGAGGTTGCTACTGAGCATATATACCCAGGGTCTGCCCTGTACGTACAAAATTCTTTATTCACATATATTTCATATATTCACACTTTATCTGTAAATAACAGATTGTACATTACTTGTAATACCAAAACATGACTTTTATTTTTAGAAAAACAAATCTTGTTTGTCCCTTTCCATGACCACTATGTGAAATGTTCATGTTCCACCATGCACTTGAAATAAGTTGAAGCCTGCAATTACCAAACCAACAGCATTTTTATGGCATCCCAAGTGAGATGGCACATGAAAATCTTTTCAAGCACAGTAGCAAGAGGCATGCTGTTTTTCATGATATTCAAAGACTGTCTGGAAAAAGCAGCAGGTGGAGGAAGGCAAAGGCTATCCAGTTAACAAAATTAGAAGTATGGAAAGCAATAGAGTATTGCTTTCTGCTCATGCACACAACAGCGCAATTTCACAATCCACAATTGTAAGCAAAGCTATCAGTATTAGCACCCTTAATTTCAAATAGTTTTTTTTTGAATAATCAGCTTGAATTACACCTGTTACACTTCTGAAAATTCCTGCTTTGTTTTTGTAAACTTTCTATGAATTTTATTCCCTACCTCTCTATTCAGATTATGGAAGAAGTGGCAGCTCAGTAATATCTGAATAAGTAGCAAAGACACCTTTGTTCAATGTCTCCCCAGATTAGCTCAAAAGGACTTTTACCCAAATTATTTTATACAAAAGCAAATGTCCCCAGTTCTTAGAAGCCTCATGTAAAAGTCTAACACATCATTCCATGGAAGCAGCATCCAGGGAAAAAGGCATCTATTCACACAAAAAACACACACTTATGCATGGATTCCCAACACAGCCCATGCAGAGTTGTGAGGCTGTTCTGCCAAAGGCAAATTAGACTCTTTGAAAGGGAATGCCTACTTCATGAAGCTGGTACTGAAAGTCTGTTTCTTTTAACACATTTTCCAAAGAGTAGCAGAGCCCCTCTGTCCTTCCCACATTTCTGGACTATACACCAGCGAATCAGAAAAGGTCAGAGATCTGTGAATCAGCTGTGTGTGATACAGGGCAGAAGCAAGGCTGTGCAGCCAGTGTCTGAAACACTTGGACCACAGCAGGATAGCATGCAGCAAGGGCCAGAAGAGTAAGCTTATGCTGAGCACATAAGACATAACAGGTCTGTAAAAGTAATGACTTCCAGCCTTCAAGAAATACTTTGTGGCACTCCAAATCAATATAGCAGCCAGCTCTTTGCCCGCCCTGACCTCTAAGATGTCATCCTCTAACAAATGACCCAGATGACTATTATGCTTTTTTTTTTCATTATGAGAATACAGAATTACTTTTTGGCGAGAAAGACGGGATGATTTAGGTGTGAATGAGAATATACTATTGAGAACTTTCAGCAGAAAAAAAACGAAGTAAATTTTACAGCAACAGCAAGTGAACAATAGCAGACAAGCATTATACACAAAACATGCCCATCCTGGAAGCTTTTAACAGCTGAACAAATGAAAGAAGCACAGTGCCACCCCAGCACACACCTCTCCAATTCAAGATATGTCACCACTTGCTTGGAGCCACATAGACCTAATTATCTTCCTTCAATAAGGACTGTCCAGACAATCATACAGACCTGCATGGCCACCCTTCCCTGCTACCACCAAACTATAAAAGGTGAGAGATGAAAAAAACCAGCAGCCATGAATCAAGTCTTAAATAAAGGAAAAAAGTGAGAGAAGCTGGTTTGTTTGTAATTCTGCTGACCAAAAAACAAGAATTAAAATCACTTCCGCATATCAAGCAGTGAGGATGTGCATGTCCAGAATGACCTAGTAGCCCAGGCTGATCATTCTCATGCTCAGCATCTGCATGAAACTCTGCCCACAGAGTTTCTCAACCCTGCTGGTGGGCTCCAACCACAATGGGGAAAAAATAGCTTATACAACCCTTCTCTAGCTGTACACCTTGGGTCTTCTGAATGAACATTAGAAAGCATCAACACCTAACATCTTCATCTTCCATGCTCACATACCTATTTGAACAACCACACCTCAAGCATCAGCTCGCCCCCAAGGCAACCCCCATTCTGGACTGCACTCACAGGATGAAGATGGCATTCTGTCGCCTATGAGTGCTGAAGAGCAGCATAACATTTCACAAAAAAGTAAGGCATTTGGTTTGCACTAATCTATCTCTATTTGAATGAATCTCTTCAACACAAGGTCTTTCTTTTGGGTATGATCCCATTAGATGCCACACAACAAAGTTCATTCTCAACTGGAACCCGTCACAACTGTGCAGCAAGTACAAGCAGCAACACACCTCTTTATTTTCCTCACAGTTACTGAGAAGGCTGGGTGCTTCCAGCTGGAATGTGGTACCTCAGCTGGGAGGAGGCAAGGGAGGGTGACAAGGAATAATTTCAAGCTTCAGCATATTTAAGACATTAATTCCCGTGTAAAAGAACAGCTGAGTATCTCTGACCATCTCACTGCAAACAGTGTATCAAGACAAAAAGCAGCAGCAGACATTTTCAATCAAAGCAATCTGCTATGAATTACTTTGTTACCACAAACACTCTAAATAAATGGTATTACCTAAGTATTTCCCAAAGGAACAGACTGTACAAAGCATGAAGTAAATGAAGTCAAAGGACAAGGTCTTCCCAGCAGCCTTCTGACATTAAAATTTATAACCAAGTTATAAATAGAACTAAACCCCCTCCAGCCCTCAAAACTATTTTTCCCCATACTCTTCAGGGAGGAATCCATCATAACATTTAGTATAAAATCATTATTCTTCTTCTTTTAAAGTACTTTCCTGAGGAAAAAAAAACCAAAACAAAACAAAAAAAAACCAAGTTTTAATTGATCCACACCTTCATACCCCCATATATACATATGTAATTAGTGACACAATGTATTTAAAGAACGAAACACGAGGATACACCCAAGTACAACAGCACCTGATCTTGTCATCACATTCCATTCGTCCACATGTTTTTTCTTAAGTCAAAAAGTTTATAATCTCAGTAACATCAGATGAGAAATTCAAGTGTGCAACACATCCACCATGCTTTAAAATACCAATGGTCTACCCCAAAATAATCAAAATCTCTAAATATTAAACTTGTACATGGCAACATTTAGACCATGCATGCATACAAATACATGACAGCAAAGCTCTTGTTCATGAACCACTGATGTGGAAGTTTACATTACATCAGAATAGACTGAAGATAGAATTTTGATGATTCTGAAAAACCATGGTTCTGCCCCAAAATGTTTTAGAGAAAGATAAACCCAGCTTTGCTTTCCTACACACCAACTATAAAACACTATGTCTATCCTTGCTGATAAACAGAAAAGTTTTTCTTTCCATAAAGTGCAACTCAGCTAAAACAAGCAAACAGCTTACTTAGCTCTCACATTTGAGAGAATCAGGAGGAAGTGAGAAATGGGGCAATGAACCCAAAATAAAGAATAGCAACAATGTTAACAGTTGAAAGGAGTGAAAAACTGAGAAAATAAATTCAAAGCCAAATGGATGGTACCACAGAAGAGAAATACTACATGAAAGAATTAATAAAATAAACTATTTTACAGTTTCTAATATGCTAGATTAGATAGGTGTATAGTAAGGAGGAGGCTTCTTTATTCAGGAAGTTTGAAATCCTGTAAATTACTTTCAGGGTGCAATTTTCAGTAAAAAAAATGTATATGCTTTACAAAATAAGATAACTGAAAAGAAAAAAGCCTAAACCTATGCAGATGTAATTTCACTTTCTTTGCTAGTAGTTATCAGAATAAGAGGACACCAGTACCACAATTTCACTGGAAAATATCTAGCTGCATCATTCATTACCACATACCATCAACCTGAATTACGGTTTTCTGCTAAAACCCTCTTTTATTGAAGGGTAAGCTGTAGCATACTTAAAAGTGAAAAATATCTGGATGTTAAGGACTGTGAGGTTCAATCCACATGGAGAGATAAAGCATTTTGATGAGCATTACAGGGATGAAAAGAAGTACAGCCCTTATAAATGAAATATGGCCTCCCTCCACAGTTAGAACTCTTAAGGAGACTTAAGAAAACAGTGGGCAAGGAAGCAGCCCTGAATGTAGGTTACATGTCCTACATCAGAGGCTGTTTAAAAAACAAACGAAACAAAACAAAACCTTGGTAACCGCAGAGTGAGCAGTAAAGTCCTGTCATAGCCTGAAAGCCAGCCAACAGGTAGGAAGCAAAGGAGTACTAATAAATGGCAGACTCTCAGCACAGAAAGAAGTTCACAGCAGTGTGCCCTGGGGAGCTGTACTGAGACTTACACTGTTCCATGTATTTATTAACGACCTAGAGGAGACGGAAAAAATGCTGATGGCAGGAAATTATGTAGGTTAGTCAAGATGAAACAGCACTGCGCAAAGTTCCAAAGCAGCCTAGCAAAACTAAGCTGGAGGTAAATCTTCCTGCATATTAAAAAAAGCCTGTGTACCTTCATGAAAGACAAACTGCATATACACTTCTAGGTTTACAGTTTATGTCTCAAAAATCTGTTCCCTACCATGGCTAGTGCAAGTAAGATAGTGAGCCTTATTTTAATTTGCATGAAGTGGTGGTAAACCATTTCTGGTCAAAATTCTGATAAACTTCAACAAAAGGAGAACCAGATATAATACTTTCAAAAGGAGCTAAATGCAACAGAAGAAAGATTAAAATAGAAAAATGCATGTATTATAATACTAATAAGTAAACTAAAGATTTGGTATCATCCTAACAAATTCAATTTTGATGATTTCTTCCAAAAAGGTGGGGAATTTCTAGAGCCACACACTGCTTTTGATAAAAAAGTTCATGAGCAAAATGCTGACATGCAAGGATGCAAATAAAAGAAAATGCTTTTAAAACAAGACAGCTAGAAAAAAAGACATAAACCTTATGACAAGCTCAAAATATTTTTAACACCTTTTGAAATGCCTTTAGAAAGATCCAAAAAGCACCCCTGCTCTTCTAATTTTATCAAATTATTGAAAAACAGGTATAGGAGCAAAAAGAAGTAACAGTGAAAATAAAAAAAAGTTTGCTGGGTTAAATCCAATAATAAGGATTATTGCCAACTCTGAAGCATTGCAGAAAGCCTTCACAATATTTTGCAGACAATTCATTACATGAAAATTATTAAATCCTAATATTTTCTATAGATGTACATTTAGTCTAGCAGAACATATCTGGAGTATACCTATTTAGAAAGTAATGGACTTGGACCTAGCTATTGCCCACAAAAATAAAAAAAATCTCAGGAGTTATTAGATATTCATAAGCTTGAGTTTAAGTGCTGATTTATTACAAACTTCAAGTAGAATATAAGGATATTTAAAAAAAATAAAATCTCACGCTATATACTTGTGCATGCATCCAGTTATTTATTTATTTTATTTAGAGCACCCATGCTCTCTTTGTTTTTTCTCTTAAAAACGAAACAAGAAATCATACAGAGAGAAAAAAAAAAGATAAACATATTTCATATAAGGAGCAGCTCAAAAGACTGAGAGCTTTCAAATTGGTAAAAAATACCGCAAAAATGCTATGGAACAGCTACATGTAAACACTTGGTGGTATGCAGGAAGTGAACTACCAAGTGAGGATTTTGCTTTATTCTTTCTAACACTCACTAATAATATAGGTATTCAGTGCAGATTCGAAATTCAGATTCGTGGAATTACAGCTCCAAGAAAGTATCACTGTATTTTTCTCTGCTCTCATTCACATCTTTACTCGCCTGCTGTTCACTCCTGTGAGCATAATAAAAAGATGGATAAGCAATTTGATCCAGTATGACCACTCATACATTCTTATTAGGGAGAAAAGAGCTTGTGATCAAAGAATGCTGGGAAAAATAATTAAAGAAATGACAACTTGGAGGTTAAAATTTGTACAAGATAGCATTAAAACACAATAACCTGCCTCATTCAATAGTCTTTCTATGTTTTAAGTCCTATAATGTAAAAGTCAAATGCTGCTGATAATTAGCATCACAGAACTTTGTCTCCTTACCTTAAAAAGGTTTACTAATAATTTTAAACATAGTCATCCAAAAGGCATCACACATGACAACTTGAAGGCACCAGCATTTCAGCAAGATTCAGATTGAGAAATTTGGTATTAAAGAAAGGTTCTGTTACACTTCAAATTTGACTCTTCTTTGCCTTGCATCATACAGTTATTTTTACCAATAGCAGAAGTGTTGGTAGAAAAGCCAACAGAGAAAGTCTAAAATGCTGCCAAATTAGAGCATAGTGACTTATACATACTCTGCAATAGTCTGAATAGTTGCGGAGTAATTGAGCATTAAGATTTACTGATTTACTGTGAGAAAAAGGGGATAGAAAATGCCCAATTATTTACTGACCTTTTTTAATTCCACTCCACTGGAAAAATATATAAATAACTAAAACATCCAGGATGCAACAGGAAAAATGAAACAATGCTCTTACACAAAACTAGTAGGGGAAGAGAGCTCTTTAATTTAGACAAAAATTGAAAAGAACAGATTTCACTGTAGAAGCAAGAAAGTGAAGTAGGTGGAACTAACTCTTGGAAGATCTACAACAGTTTGGTATGAGTAGCAACAGAGATAAATAAGAACAACATCCATAACTGCAACAAAATAAAATAGAATTACAAAGGGTATCAATACTCAAGTTCCAGGATATTTTTAAACAACCTCTAGGCAGTCTATATTTAGCCATAAAAATCAGAGATTTTCACACTAGTCTTTATATAACTTTACTTTTAGAGGAGAAATATTCCAGTAGATTTCCCACAAAAGTTTTAAACAAACTTTTAAAGTAGCCTTCACATCAAATGGTATCAGCATACCAGTTTTGAAATCAACATTAAGAAGCATTTTATGTTTTATCAAAATGTTCAGGGAATAGTCAAAGAGTCACAGATTCTAAACAGAGAAGACTGTAACTGCTTTTTTCTTTAATAAAGTAAAAATGAAGCTGCTTGGAAGTGAAGTACCATTCAGGAAGGTATCTGTAAACCAGAGAGTGATTAAGGGGTGAAAATCTTGATGCTGCTTTAGTAAGAGAAAAGCAGCATAGTGATTAAAAACACCTGAAGAGGTCTTAAGTGTCATGGCATTTTTCTTTATTACAAGTCTTCCTTTTGCTCACCTAATAATAGGGTATCTTATAACTATAGTCATAGACAAGGTGCATGCCAAATACATCAGCCAAAGCACTCTTTTTTAAAAATGACTGGACAAGGTTTCCTGCTAAAGAGCAATCTGGGGCTGAGATAGAATCGCAGAAAGCTCAGCAGTAATCACTCACAGCAAAGATACCGGAAATAAAATGCACACACATGAAATCCACATTCCTACATTACAAACCACAGATACATGCATTAAGAAGCTTTTACTCCTGTAATTTTTCTTCAATGGAGTAATTTTTCAGTCTGATGAACAACTAAGATGACTCATGGCCATCCGTTATTATAGAACTCTTAAATATTCAAGCACACCAACAAACATTGAACATAATAACTGTGTTCACATGTGAAACAGAGTAATAGTTCATGTAAAATTATGGAGAAGATGATCCTGGAAGGTATTGAAAAAAACCTGAAGGACAACACAGTCATCTGTCACAGCCAGCACAGCTTCATGAGGGCCAAGTCCTACTTGTCAAAATTACTGCCTTGTACAACAAGGTGACCTATTCAGTTGCAGGAGGAAAGCAAGTCAATGTAATCTTTTTCGATTTCAGCACGGTCCCTTTTTAGATTTCTATGCTGTCCCTAACAGGATCCTTCTGAACAAAATGTCCAGCCCACAGCCAGATAAACACATCATATGATGAGTGAGCAACTGGCTCATAGGTCAGGCACAAATGGTTACAGTGAATGGGGTGACATCAGAGTGGTGACCTGTCACTAGTGAGGGTCCACAGGACTCCATCCTTGGTCCTGAGCTCTTCAACATTTTCTTAAAGGACTTGGACACAGGACTGGAATGGATACCATGTTTGTAGAAGACACTAAATTGGGAAGAGTTGTTGACTCCTATGAAGGCAGGGAGGCCCTGCAGAAAAGACCATTACAGATTAGAGAGATGGTCAATGAATAACCATATGAAGTTCAAAGAGGGCAAGTGCAGGATTCTGCACCTGGGATGGGACAGCCCTGGATGTATGGACAGACTAGGGAATGAGATGCTGGAAAGCAGAGCTGTGGAAAGGGACCTGGAGGTTATGGTTGATAGCAAGTTGAACAAAAGTCAGCAGTGCCCTGACAGCCAGGAGGGCCAATGGTGTCCTGGGGGTATCAGGGACAGCATCACAGACAGGCAAAGGAGTGGATTGTCCTGCTCTGCTCTGCACTGGGGCAGCCTCACTTGGAGTGCCAGGGGCAGTTTTGGCTGTCACAAGATAAAAAGGATACAAAACTATTAGAAAGCATCCAGAGAAGGACTATCAAGATGGGGATGGGGCTGTGTCTGGAGAGGAAGCCTTAGGAGGAGCAGCTGAGGTCACTTGGTCTGTTCAGCCTAAAGAAGAGGAAACCAAGGGGAGACCTCATCAAGGTCTACAGATTCCTCACAAGGGGAAGCACAGGGGCAGACACTGATCTCTTCTCACTGGTGACCAGTGACAGGACCCAAGGGAATGGCGAGAAGTTGTGTCAGAAGATGCTTAGGTTGGATATTAGGAAAAGGTTGCTCACCCAGAATGTAGTCATGCACTGGAGCAGGCTGCCCAGGGAAGTGGTCACAGAACCAAGCCTGACAGATTTCAAGCACTCAAACAATGTTGTTGGGCACGCAGTCTGATTCTTGAGACTCTCCTGTAGGGCCAGAAGTTTGACTTCAGCGATCCTGGTGGGTCCCTTGCAACTCCAGTTATTCTACAATGCTATGAATAATAATCACCCTTAGCGTAATGCACTTTATGTTCGTATTTGCAATTTTTAAAAACAGTCAGCAAGAAAGTAAGTCTTCCTTCTTAGCTGACTGAGCCTTTTAGCATTATTTAATCACATCTAAATAATAAGGCCCACAGCTTCTAATTAAAAAGGGACTGTGCACACTCTTTTTTGCAAACAAAATTTATTCAAGAAAGCACTTAGGTCTTACTGACAAAATTTCTGAAACCAAAACTTCTCACATTTTTCCAGTCTTTGCAGACTGACATTTTCCTTGACTAAGCAAGTTTTATACACCTGTAAATATGCATATGAAACTATTTCAGCTTGTTTTGAGTATGAATATTCTGCAGTTATCCATTTGATAAACACAAAGAAATAGAACAGAAATTAATTTTTGTGCCTTTGTTAACTCAAAATAGCTTGGATTTTAAAAATGGTTCTCAATTTATGATGGACTCATAATCAAACTTATCACATCATTCATAACACTACTCAAAACAAAAGAGAAAAAGAATCCAAAGCATCAGCAGTTTCTGAACGTCATCATAAACTTTTATCAAAATGTGAAATCATGATGCAAAAAAAAAGACAGAAAATGATAAACAGAAATTTTAGTTCATATGCTTTCCAAGCCATCCTAGCTATCCAAGGATATACCTGTGAAGCTGATACTAACCTTACTGAAAAGGACTTAGGCAACTCTGTTTTCTATCAAAATATTTTATGATATATTTACAGGATATTCTAGTTGATTGGTGCAATATAGCAACATTATACTAATTATTCAAAAACCAAAAATTCTATAGGCAAGATTCATAGTTTTAACAAAGTCCTGCACAATAAAGGAATAATAGAAACAGGTCATTTGAGGGTAATTTATACATTGTTTTTGGTTCTATTCAGGCAGCTGGTTCACAATAGTCAAGTTATTTTCTGAAGCCCTGACACCAAATGCCTATTAGTTCCCCTGTGCTACTTTTATAAGGAATGCAAAGGCAGCCCAGCATACAAAACATCTTGCACTATTTGAATCTTCAACATAATAGTCTTTTATATGGGACTCTCCGTGTCCTGAATCAACAGCAACATTTTAAAAAATTAAACCAGAATGTGAGGACAGACAGGCAGGACACCAGCATGCTCTTTGCTGAATGTGTTACCTAGCCAGTCAGAGAGCAAGCCAATACTACAGTATTTGAGCACTTGATACCTTAACCTCATTTCTTAATAACTACATAATGCACCTCGTATGGTAACTGCTCACAGTGCAGGCAGTGAGGGCAACTGGGAAAATGTGTTGCATCACTCTGTTTGGGACCACCAATGTGGTCTTTAGACAACATGCTGCTTTCAGGAGAACACGGCTGAAAACAGCTCTCTAATTAGCATTAGACAGGCACAAGCTTGAGCAGAAAGACAAGGGTCAAACAGACTGAAGAGCAGGTCAAGCCACCAAAACTCTATGGGACAATACAGAAGCTACAGGGCAGCAAAGCTTCTCGTCTGTGTAGATAATAAGCTATGCTAAAGTGTCTAAACCCTCCTTCTCCTTCTCACTGCCTTACCCTTCCTAAAGGGGAAAACAAAATAAAATGGCTCTGTTGTTACTGTCACATGATCACTAATTTCCAGTTACAATTTCCTGAAAAAAAAACATAAATAAACAGAGGACAAGTCCACACCACATCCAGCCAAAAATGTTTATGTTATATTTAAGGGCACAATTATCTGAGCATTAATAAAGTATTCCCTAAAAAATTTACACTTCCTGTTATACAGAGGATAGAAAACACAAAGAAACATTTCTGTAAAGAATCAATCATACCTATTCAATGAGTCTGATTTATTTAATTGGAAGGATTGATGCTTTAATGAATTTTTTTTTTTAAGGTAGCAATTTAAGCTTGTTTCTCAAAAGCAAAATTACTGATTGCTGCTCCTAAGTAAATGTTACTCATCCCTGAAGAGATTCTCCAGTGAGATAACATACTTCAAACTTCAGATGTCTACCTTAGAGAAATCAGCACTCACCCAACTATTTTCAACAACAGCTTTAAACAAGTCATGCCCAGATTGCCTATTTTTTTTCCTGTGGCTTTGAAGGGAGTCCAGAATCCTAGCTTAGATGCTAACATATACACTGAAGCTCTGCTGCTGGTGGACTTGTTTTTCCTTTTCAAATTTCCTGTAAAATTGAGGTAAACACACCATTGTCTGGTTTTGCTAAACTGCCACAATTGGGACATTTCATAAACTTCACATCTTCCTTAAACTTTGATTAAATGCTTGTCCTTCTTCAAAATTTCCCTGTGGAAAAAAAAATTAAAAAGGGGAGGGGAAAATAGTGTTTCTCTCATCAAAGAACTAAATTTACCTGCAGCTGCTTTGCTCAGGAACAAGCTGTCATCAGCCAGCAAGACCATCACTTCTCATTGCTTCCCTGGCATCAAGTCAAACTTCTCTAAGCCCAAAGGGCCCAACCTCAATATAACGCACAGCAAAGGCAG
Organism: Pyrgilauda ruficollis; assembly: GCF_017590135.1. Classification (NCBI taxonomy): domain Eukaryota; kingdom Metazoa; phylum Chordata; class Aves; order Passeriformes; family Passeridae; genus Pyrgilauda; species Pyrgilauda ruficollis. The sequence goes on from NW_024524600.1 coordinate 7,142,579, forward strand.
GAAATGGCAATGGGAAATGAGTGTATGCTGGGGAGATGTGGAGGGCAAAAACCAGGTTTACACACAGGCGAGGAGAAGGGAGCTAAGGTAGTAGGAGAGCAAGAGCAGTGAAAAGCATAAGAATGTAAGGCATCAAAAAAATGCTGAATGGGAAATGAAATGACATACCAAAGATGTTATGAGTCCTGTTGTATTTGGTTTTGCAGTGATTATTATTATGAAGTGTAGAATAAAAATTATCATCCATGTGTTAACTGGAGGGGGTAAAAAAAAAACCAAAATCAAAACACAAAGCACTTCCACCATGGACTCCAGTCTTCCCCTAGGAAGGAAACTTCAAAGAAATGTGATAAATAAATAGCAAGACATCATCTAATTATTTTAGTTAGGGAGGTATACACTGCATTGCTGATCCTGTAAGCCACGTACCTATAAACACATAGGAAAACATTATATTCGGTTAAAAGGAAATAAAAGAATGTATTGAAGAATGTGTTTTTAAAAATGCTTCCACATTTTGGGACACTTCAGGAATTATCACACAATGTTTTCAAAAATAATTAAATGACTAAATGAGGGGACCAGTAAAAATATAATGAGAGTAAGAATAAACAGGTGGTCACTGTTCCAGAGACAGTAGAAGGATACACATGAACTGAGCCAGAGCTCAATGAACAAGAGGAACTCACCAAAACACTTAAGATAATTCTAAAACTCCGAATTCACAGAGGGAGGTGGGAAATGAAGCCCTGGGAAGATGAAGGAAAGGTTTGTTTTTAAGAGTCAAATCTGAAGTCATCATTCAAATAAAGCTAACATTGAAGAGGTAATTCAGAGAAAGTCAATACATGACCTGACTAAATATTGCAGACCTCAGACTACTTCAAAACCTAAAAATTTAGGGCAACAGATGTTCCAGAATAATATAGGTCAGGAACAGCAGTTCAGCATGTTAAAATAAATCACTGCTTTCACATTTGAAATGTTGTTTACAGATAGATGAATTGGAAAGGGAATAACCTTCCTAAACAGAACAATGCAATGGGGCCACTTCTAAAATAACACCTGTATATTAACTGTTTACTACCTGGCATATTTTCTACATCACACATTTTAACTACAGTGAATGCTCTAGAGATGGTAACATTTAAATGCAGATCTATATTCCTATTGGTTCAAGCTGACAATTTAAGAAACACCTCATGCTAAGTCTTAGGAGTGGTAACTAACATGGTGCCTGAATTTCAGGAAATTTTCTTCCAAGGAGAAAAAAACCCAACTTATGTTTGTAGTACCATATATGCCTAATACATGCCATATGTATAATGCGTGAAATATGCATTCAGTTCTCATTTCAGTCATAGATAGAATTTTTTTTAAAAGTCACTAACAGTTCAGATTTTGGAGTACATTTTTGTCTTTTAAAATGAAGTTTTTTTTTTAAATGCAATTTGTTTTTAATGACTTTTCCTTAAGGAACAGTTTTGAACGTAACGGGGCAAAAAATATTTTTTTTCTCCCTGCTTATGTGCAGTGTGGCACTATGCTGCTTTAAAGAATGGAGGAGAATTTAAACCTCAGGGAAAGCCCATTTAACCTCCCTTTTCAAGGTCTATCATTAAAGTGAAAAGACTAATTATTTTGAAGCTTCAGGAGACTTATTTTCATGAATTTTTAAACCAACAAGTTAAGCAAAGTTGAGGTGGGAGAAAAGACAGAGAATGGAGGTGGTAATTAACCACAGCATTTGCCAAGATAAGCAAATAGCAAGTTGTGTTAAATATTTCAAAGAAAGTCAAGAACAAATGTAACAGCAGAATACCCTCTCTGGTTTAAGCAATTCATCAGCACCTTTCAGAACAGCAGTTTGGGTTATGACTGAAAAGGAAGACCACAGATTCTGAAATTAACTTCAGAAATTGTACTTTAATGATTGTAGCCTGGTAAGGAGGGATGGGATCCACCTGCCTAAAAAGGGCAGACTGGCAAGAGGGATTTTAAACTGAAGGACTTGAAAGTTGGGGCTGACCTACTAGAGAACAGCTCTATAAGAAAGGACCTGGGAGACCTGGGAGTCCTTACAAGCTGACCATAAGCCCACAGTGCCCTAATGGCCAGGAGGGCCCATGGTACCCTGGCGCGCATCAGAAGAGTGTGGCCAGCAGGTCAAGGGAGGTGATCTTCCCCCTCTGCTCTGCCCTAATCTGGAATATTGGAATATCTGGAATATCATGGTCAATCATTCTGGTCTCCACAATTCTGTTCTCTAGCAATTCAAGGAGCTGCTAGAAAGGGTCCAGCAGAGGCTACAAAAATGATGAGGGGTCTGGAGCATCTCTCCTGTCAGGAGAGACTGAGGGAGCTGGGTGTGTTTAGTCTGGAGGAGACCGAGACAGGATCTCATCAGTGCATTTAATTATTTCAAAGGCTGCTGCTAAGAGGGTGGTGACAGACTCTTTTCAGGGGTGTGCAGCAACAAGACAAGGAGCAATGGCCATTAACTAAAACACAGTAAGTCCCATCTCAGCCTGAGGAAGACCTTCTTTATACTGAGGGTGGCAGAGCACTGAACAGACTGCCCAGGCAGGTTTTGGAGTCTCTCTCTCTGGAGACAAATCAACCTACCTGGATGAGTTTCTGTTTAACCTGCCCTAGGTGACCCTGCCATGGCAGAGGATGTTAAACACGATGATCTCCAGAAGTCCCTTCCAACTCTACCTATTCTGTGATTCTGTGAAATAAGCCTATCAACAAAAAGGAAAACAAATTTTCTTCATTTTCTTTATAATTTTTTGCCTATTTTCTACTACTTGACACAAGAAGTGACCATAATTAAGTGTAATTTGGAAATTTACAAACTTGCTCAAATTTTGTTGGTGAATTCACTCACTTATGCCTCCACTAGAAAACATTACACTACATTCACATTCTGATCTGCAGCTGCACATATATTAGTTTTATGCTTTTGAAAGAATTAAAGCAAATGCATTATTTTATGCTGAGCTGAAGTTTTACTACACAGGACTTGCATTTAACACATCTAATAGCCCCAAAATTAGACATTCCTTTTCTTAAAAAGCATTTATTGAAGAAAAACTTTTGAAACAACATGCTTAAAACATTAATGTAATTCATTTATTTGAGAAGGATTGATTTAGGACAGGCCTTTAACTAAAGGATTCCTCATCTAATCACACAAAACAAAATGCAATCTTTCTGCTTTTTAAGTTACATGCAAAATCTTATTTGCAATATTATTCCACAGCTGGCAAAAGCACAGCTTGGACAAGACTTCAGAATTTTGCTAAGCCAGACTTGAATATTTTGGGTTTCATACAGAAAAATCACAGGTAGCAACATACCCCAATTTCTCTAACAACAGCTTGATCCCATAAGGCCATTCCTCACTGACTTCAGTACAGAAAGCTCTGAGGTAGTAGGGAATAAGTGGCCAAAATTATTCCACACCTGTAGAGCTACAAGAATCTTGACTTAAGGAATTGAAGAATATGTATTTATTCATCTCCTTTTCCTTCCCCCTTTCCAAGCGAGACAGTTCAATATTACCTGGCACATCACAACTAGCTGGAATTTGATGCTATTCCCAGCACTGATCAATCAGGACCTTGACATTAGATGGATGCATTGAGGCCCAGAACATTTTTAAGTGTAGGCTTCAGTCCGTATGGAGCTGGCAAAGGTTTCACTTCCCCCCTATTGTTCACCAATCCATAGAGAATCCTTACAGATGCTGAAAGTTATACTGCAGCGAAACCAAACCTTTAAAAGAGCAAAAACAGAATGGGAATGAGAATGAAGCTGCGAACCAGAGTGAAGACAGCCTTTACCAAGATTCTCTAAAAAGGAAAAAACAGGCTTAGTATTTTGCAATGACATAAAAAACCTTCCACAAGTTTGAGACTTTTCTTCCAAAAGTCTTCACGAATCTGGAGAGAAGCCTGCTTTGCACAAGCAAGCTGAATACCAGAACACTGATTGTAGCACTTCTTCACTCCTCACCTGCCAGTTTGCTGACTATCAGTTTAATTTCTTCTGAAACATAGCTCTGCTTGCAAAATACCATTCAAATGACTGCAAGGGTATTCTGTCTTTCAGAGAAGCCTCCACATATACTGTAATAAGAATCTCTTCTGTCCTCTACAAAACCATTTTATTAGCATGCTCGCTAATTAAGGGAAGGGGGAAATGGATGCCATTCAGAAACTTAGTGAGACTATTTGTTTGACTGTGCTTTTTAAGTTCTCCTTACAGTGTCTTCATTAGGGCACTCAAATTGCATGTTGGCTGCTTACAGATTTAACTCTGGAAGCCACCAGCAGAGTTTTGCAGCACCCTGCAAGAATGACTCAATTCTTTCCTCCCTCATGTGAAGCAGACTGTTAATTTGGTTCCTATACTTCTGTTATGACTAAGGGCCTGGGACAGATCAAGACATGGTAAAGGCAGGTGCTGTGCAAGCATGTGAAAGCTCTGTCAGTATGGCTCAGTCCCTACCTACAACTACCTATTGGTTCCAGCCCTGAATCTCTGCAAAAGATAGGTTGCCAATGCTCTCACAATGTGTGATATTTCTCTGATGCAGACAAAAGTCCCAGGAGCAAAAAGGATGAATCCCATACACTCTACCTCACTTGTGAGTCATGCCAGAATGCACATGTAAGAATAAATAAATAATAATTTTAAAAGCAGCTGTTCAATGTTAAAAACTGTAATAGAAAAAAATAAATTTCTTTCCTTTCTCTTCTGCACCACTCCAGGAACCAGGGAGAAGTCCAGCTGGAGAGAGCAGAAAGCACTTCCCTTTTCTCACACTTTTTAAACTACACAAACAGCTCTAGCTGGGAAGCCTATAAGAATCTAAACCACACATAACCAAAAGTAAAAAACAAACAAACAAAAAAAATCTACATTTCAAAGAGAAGACAGGCTATTATTATAAAACAATAATAATAAAGCCCCTGTACTTCAGAGACAAGATTAGAGTCCAGTCAGAGTCATATATGATTAGTGATATTAAAAAATTGTTTCTCATTAGGGGAACTGAGTATCATTAGGGGAACAAGCAGGCACACCATCACATGTCAGTATTTCATATTTATTCCCCTAATAAGAGATTGGCATTTGACAGAAAATTCTGCATCGCACCATTTTCACTGAAAGCTGGCGGAGATATACATTATTCCCTTCCTTTTCATTCCTGATCCCACAAGGCCTTCTACTTTAAGCTACTGAGCAGTTCCAACATAAGTACTATCTTTAAGCACTTCAGCTGCTCAACATCAGTTGGGTTTAAAGAGAAAATAAATACATAAGGTAAAACTCTTGTTGAGACTCTAGAGGATAAGAAATTTTGTTTTGTTTTAAGGAGGAACCATCAAAAATACAAGAATTTGACTTTAAATTTCAGATGCCATGGTAGACCAGGGAGACTGTTGCTCATCATCCTCACAACCAAATAAAAGATTTCTTCCCTTCCTTCCTGCTCTACTTTTTGTGTCTCCCCAGGTATGTCAGTTTGGGCTCTCAGTTTAACAAAATAAACAGCAACAATCTTCACCACCACCACCTAGGTTGTTATCCTAATGCCATCTGCTCTGGCCTGGTTAAGAACACCTTCTAAAAGTAAAAGACACAGTGAATGACACACATCCATGCTCAAACTCCAGCGTTTCCTTAAACAAGTAGAACACGGTTGGTGCTGGCTATTGCAATGGCAGATCAGTGGGAAGTGTTGACATCAGCAGGGGACATTTCAGTGAGTATATTATCAGGAGAAGAAAGATTTTTAGCTTTCATGGAGATCCATGCCTCAAAACTGGAAAGAAGGATCCAGAGCTGTAATACTCAAAACTGCAGGGACATTCCAATAGGCTCTTCTCCTACTCCTGACATGCACTTTCCTTCCCAGTCTCTCTTAGTAGGCTCACATGCACAACCATTACCTGAAGTTCACTTACATGGGTGGTTCCAGGAGGAACAGTCTCCTATTTCACTCAAGCTGCACCTTAGTGTACAGACAGAACTGGTCATTTCCAACTTTTCCTCCTCTACATGAAGGCATAGCTTCAGTAAACTTAAGCAAATATTCTTCTCCTCCTTGTTCTCATAAGCAAGTGGCACACAATACCAATGGCAGTGCAATGGCAGCTATATGCTGATTTTATGCTTAGAAACACCATTTCTAAGGATCCAATGAAGTGGAAAAAGCAGGAAGCATTCCAACATTAAAATAGTCTCTACACAGTTTTGTAGCATGCTAACATCAATGATCCTTAGCTCACACTCCCCAAAATACCTTTTCTGACAGAGAACATTAGTTGCTCATGACATCACCAAGCAACTACGATGTGGTAACTATCAAAACAGAATGATAAATGTCTTCAGGAGTACATCACAGGGCAGACACGCAATAAAGAGTACAGTTGCTTTATTCCTGGAATATGGATTTCTTGATAAACTTTGGAGTTTGGATCATATTTTCCAAGCAAATTATTACATTGTTTATCACCTGAGCTAGGCAAAGTAAGCAAGCAGGCAGAAGACAGCAAGGAACATGTCCTGTGATAGTGTGAAAGCTGGCAATATGGTAGGTAACTTAACACAGCTAAGAGACTATTGACCACACAGTACTAATATGCATGTGAAATTGAGCCAAAACACAGTCAAATTTGCAAGTGCTGAAGTGCCAGAGCTGGAAGAAAAAGCAAGAACAAGCTATCATTTGATTAAAAGTTAAAGTCATCACTATATAAGCTACTCTGGAGAGAACACAGAGGCTCAGCTGTTGAGAACAGCTTGAAAAGCACTCCTATGCTAAAGAAAATAACAATTAGACTTTGGAAACACTCAATACCTCTATTGTTATCTGTAACTGGCAGATAGTAAGATGGCATGTCAACCAAGGTAAGAAATAAAAGCATTTAATTTGTATTAACAATTTTCTCTTAGTTAACTTAAATCTTCCCTAGAGGTCTACACAGGAAAAATATCACACAACATTCAGTCAGTGAAGAGCACTCTAACTTATGAGAGGCAAACAAGCTGGAGGTGAATCACATTTTGAGTGCTTTTCTTGAAAATGTTTCCTCTAATTTTAACTAAGTTGTTAGTTCTCACCTTTCTTCTGTTCAGCAAGTACAAAGAACAATAATGTGTCTGCAGCAACAGCAGGGCTGAACAAGAAAGCAACATTATTATTAACTTTGAAGCTGCCTGGATCTGTTCTTGATGTCTATCACAGTAACAGCACTGACACAAGGTGTTAGGATTCATCCTCTCGGGTAACTGGTTGGAATCAGGCTCTGGTTAAAGCTGAAGTGAATCTGTTGACCACTGCTCAGACTATTAAAAAAACACATTTCACACTACAGAAGCACCAAATGTTTCTGCAAAAGACAGCACCATAACAGACCCACCAGTTCAAATGACATGGACAACAAATGTTAAGCCACTGGCAGTCTGTTGGACATCAAGGTTATCTGCTATTTTGGAAAGAGAAGGTACAGAAAAAGTGTATCAATGATGCAAGAAATGCAGGACATGGATGATCATGATGATCATAACATTACCCTGGATGTTTTCTAATTTGTATTATGAATTATCTTTACTCTTCAAGTACCCCTAGTAAATCAGACAGCTCTGCTGCTGGTACATGAATACAAACCTTACATGCAAGATTTCAGAGCACAACACACTGCAAACACATCTTGCAACACACTGAAGCCCCTCCAATAGTTTCTTAAATATTACACAGTTCATCTGCAGCTAAAGGAAACAAGGCATTTACTATTTGTTTCTATAAATGTCAGTACATTAAATATACACATCAGATCCATCGCACATGGGGAAAAGAACCAGCAAAGTCACTTTAAATGAAAAAAGGATTTTTGCATGTTTTACCAGAAATACAATTTTACATGGGTTGAGATGTTTAAACATTTCACTGCTTCTTAGAACTCAAGCTAACTTGAGTTAACTTGAGAACTACAGCTAGACTTTTAGAGGGTAATTTTATTAACTGGTCAATTAACATGATATTGTAAAGTTCCTTTCTATATTTGAAGTATTTTGTATATATTAACAAAGCAATTTATATACTGATGGCTACAGAAAGCAACTATTAGGCAATGCAATGTCTATCTCAGCCCTAAATTGCCCTTCATTAGGCATGATTATACATTCACGCCAATCTGACAAGATTACTGCCTGGGATCTCAGATCATCATACTGCAGGAGCTATTTCCAGAGGTTCAGTAATGTCTTGCCTTTCCACAGTACAATTACTACATTAGTTCCACTTAGCTACTTCAGAGCTAAGCTTTCCAGAGTTCCAGGACTGAGAGTTCTGATGGACAACTCATTGAATGGTGAGGGATTTTCCCCAGAAACAACACAACTCTGATCCACCTCTACCTTACCTGCAAGCAAACCCTCCCCTCAGCTTATTTAAATTACAAGTGATTTTGCTTGTGGTTGGTACAGCTTTCTCAACACATTCCTTTCCTGAAGTGGTTTACAAAAGAACATCCATAGACAGAATTTAATAAACTTATTTAACAAATTTGACTTTGTGACTGTTCAAACCCTGCCCCCCTTACCCTGAACTTGCATTTTGCATATTATGGCCCAGAGACAGACCAAACAGAGTCCAGTGTTTAATTCATATTTTTCTTCTGGACAACAAAGAATACAGTTTTGAAATCACAGCACTTCCTTAAATTCATAAGGCCTGATTTTGATTAAGCAAAATCAACCTCCCTGTAGGAGAGGTCTCTAGGGAGGAAGTAAATAGTTCCAATTTTTTGTCCTAAATTCAATTCAGGCTAGGTGAATGTGAACACAAGGAAGTCTGATAGAAAGACTGCAACACTAAGAAGAAAAATTAATTGGCAAGTTTCTTATGCATGCAAGCAGACTAGGTCTATAATAAAGCTGTAAAATGAGAAATGTTTGTGTGGTAGGATTAGAGATTATATCCAGAATTCCCAAGACATCATGAAAAACAGATTGCATGAAGGTAAGGTAAGGTATAATGAGGTTTAGGTCTGTTTGGGGTATTTTTGCAGGGGGAGAAGGGGTTAGGATTTTTTTTTCACTGTTTTGCAAGTAGGCAAGGAAAAATTTTATTATATTTCCCTAACAACATTGATGTATTTGCAGCTGCTTGTATTTAATTACATGATCCTCAAAGAGAAAAAAGCCTGTCTATAACAGTATGTTCAGCATTCTATCTTTTGATTTGCAGCTCTTTGGCACACAAGAAGTTGTTTTGATTCTTATTGTTTCTGCAAGCCAGTTCCTCTGAATTTAGACTGAGGACATGAAGAGGCTAATTACTTTTATGTTGATTCCTCCTTATTAATTTAGTTATAGCAAGGAGTGTCACTTGCATTCCAAGTTTCAGATACTCTGTATATAGATCAAAAGACATCACTGTAACAAGCAATATGCTTTGAAATTTAAATATCAGCATAAATTGGATTTATTTCTCTAAATGAGAGAAGCTGTGACAACTTGCAGGGAATTCTAGATCATCAACATAAGGCTTCAAAATTTTGATTTCCTCTACCATCAAAATCATTGTCCTAACTCTTACCCTTATCTCCTTTTCAAGTTCTGACATTTCTTTTAACCTTGTGATCTCTAACAAGGATGATCTGAGGAATTTACGGATCAGGGAAGTAACCTGGTGAATACATCCAGGTCGCAATTCCTAATGGCACCTTTCTGTTTTCCTTTTTTTAACCAACAAAACAAAGAAAAAAGGATACCTCTCAGTCCAGAAATACTGACAGGACACTGAAACTCCCTCTCTCTGCTTTGCTTAAGCCACAAGGAGGTAACAACGTGAGTATATGAGAGTCTTTCAGGCAGCTAGGGTCAGCCTGGCCTGGCAAACACCCACCTCTCCCAAAGCCTGTTCAGTGCTCGCCCCTCTCTGCAAAGCACACATGAAGAAGACTTGAATCTCTGGGGCTTGAACCCAAGCTCTGATGAGATCCTCCAAAACAATACGATACTGCTCTTCATTGCATCCTGTTATACTGACATCATTGTTCAGTTTTATAACGAATAGCGGTTGAGAAGCATCCCAAGTCATTACTGCAACAAGCCTAAACCTGGACCTTCACTGGTGACATCTTTCCCTGGAATTCACTTGCTCCCACTGTTTACGATACTTGAACATCAGCTCTGAACCCAGCAAGATTGTTTTCCCTGAAGCAAGCTCAAAGTTTAAGCCATTTTATCTGATATTTAATCTTACTCATAAATTGAATAGGCATTTAACCTGTATTTTGGATTTACGTGAGACTTTTTGTTGTAATAAAGTACAAAACAATATTAATATTTCATAAAAACAACAAAGAAATGAAAACTTTCTTCTCAGATTACAAAACAGAAAAGTTAAAACACTTGAAGAAACTGTACCATTCTCAGAGGGAAAAACTTCTGCAGTCTTAACAGACTGCACTCTCACTACAAATATTATCTGTTCCCATCACACCGTTTTCCCATTACAGTCCATTATATATTCTTTTAAAACCTGCTGTACACAAGCACATCATTACAACATGTAAATTCTTTAGTTGCCAACTTCATTAAAGTGGGTGAGCTGCATTAAATAATGCTGCTTTCCTCTTCTGCTAAATGAAGAGCATTGAAATAATCCATGGAGAGAGAAAGAAGAAGGAATTGGAAACTAGACAGCTTAAGTCTCCTTTTGAATACATACATTTAGCATGAATAAGTGAGGAAGTAAGGCAGGTATGTGTATCTGGACACAGCAATAAAATTAAAAATAGTCCAAATACAACATAGGTTTTAATTGTCAATAGTCTTTCTCAAAAGCACACAAAGGAACAGTGAACTCATCGGCACTCATGCATGTGCCCACGCATTTTAATGATTCTGTCCTAATTTGCACAAACATAGTTTGGAAGGGGAAAAAAAGAGCATAAAAGCTTTTCAGGTTTGGAACGATTGTACTTGAACCACACGTGTAAGAACTCAGAGAATGCCTGCTCCAGTGGAGTCCGCAGGAAGAATTAATTATTTCCTAGTCTCTTACTCCAGGATCCTAACATTCTCTTGGACAGCCTGTTCACACAATGCACACCAGAAGCTGACAAGTTTAAGACTCAAAAGTTCAAAACATGCTTCTTGGCTATTTGCATAATATATGTTCATATTGTTTTGACAGAACTATTTTTTCCACATCCTAAATATAAAGCTGCTACATGATTTAATGTAGACAGCTGATGGGAACAAGACTTGTACATTCAACATCAATTTTCAAGTTTAAATACATACTGAAATATATACAGAAGATCCTAATTTCTTATTTTTCATTTGACATATCTTGCTTTCATTCTCAGATATGGCTAATACCAAGGGAGAGGGGTTTTGTAGGGGGTTACAAGCATGCTTGAAGATCTTTCTTTAAAACAACGAGGAACAGTTTAATTTGTGGACTCTTGGCATTTGGAAGCCAACAGCTGTAGAAAGCTCATTTCATTTGAAACCCTGCAGGCAAATGCTCTTGCAGGCTCCAAAAGCTACATCAAATCATACAAACTGTTAGTAAGATGTTGTAGTCAAAGAAAACTTGCTTATACTTAAAAAAGCTCAACACATGTAATTCAACTCTTGTGTCAAAGCTAAACAATCCAATACTCCATCCAATATTTTCAGGAAGAATTACTACACACAAAATTTTCAAGTAATTACTTAGCAAAGATATTTGTGCAAATCATGCAAAATGGAGAGGAACTGTAGCAAGCTGAGACCTCTGCTTACTTGTAAACATTAGAATATACTGCATGATAGCAAACCAGAAACTTTGACGATATTAAATACTGTAGCAATAAATTATTTGCTTCTGTTTTTTGCATTAAAAAACCAAAACTAGTGCACCCATATCACTGCAGGAACTTGTTTTAAAACCTCTCAGCAAAGCCTAGTAGCTTCATCTGGAAGAAAAGTAGCTTTCAGTCCATCAGGAGACACATCATGTTTACCTACATTTTAGAAGATGACTGAACAAATCCTGTCTCTATAAATCAGAGATCAGACATTTCATTTTTTCAACTTTGAGATTAGCTATTAATCTGCTTACCTGAATATATAAAAATGAAAAGCTGAACTGAACTAGGAAGCAATTCTTGTGCAGTTTTTATTACATAAGCTAGTTATTTGGGTACTAAATTACCTCAATATGTAACCAAATCACCATCATCTTCCTGAAAACATAACTCACATTTTATGGGAATGAGAATGGCAATTCTTTAAATACAGTGTGTCCCCTCTGGGGACATACAGCAATATCCTTTAATATTCTGAGATAAAGCAAAAAAAAGGGATATGCCCAAATTTCAGAAAACAAAGCCAAACAGAGGGCAGCATCTGTAATACAGGAACAGATTGTCAGGGTAGCAATGACAGCCTTGCTGCTTTGACAGACTGATGCTTTCTGTACTTATCTATAAACTACAAGAGGTTTTAACTGCAAAGTGTCTAAATAAAATACACCTCTTACCTAACTAAACAGCAAATGATATTTTACCAATCAGTGCAGCTGATGAGTAAAACTGCACTCGTTGCTTCCCAAATGCTAGAAATGAAATGTAAAAACACTGACTGCTTCCAGAAGAGCTACAAATTTAGTGTTTGTGAGACAACAGCTATGGGTACCTGGTTACACATACTAGCTACAACACTCTCACATGTGCTTTCAGCTCTTGAAATGTTTAAATTAAGGCATGAGTTTAGCATCCATTAAATGAACTTTGGGGAGTCCAAGTATTTTATTATTTTAATGAACTTTAAGTTACTCTCTCAACCTTTCCTTTTCCTTTTAAGAACTATTTTCACATGTTAGCTTGTTTTTAAAACCTCCAGCCCAAGGGAACACCACTGACTAGCATTTCCACAGGCTACTGCCGTCTGCTGTCAGCTTTTGGCCAAATGCTTATTTTACTGCTCATCTACACAATATCTTGAACCAGTAGCATTAGAATGCTTCAAATATCGGATGGCAGCAATAAATACCTCTAATATTTGCATTCTACAGCCATTCCACTCAGAGTTGTTTACAAACCTTGATGTAACAAGACCTTGGCCATACTGATACAGCCTGATAATCACAGCGGCATTACATCTTACACAGAAGTTGGAAGCCAGAAAGCAGGAATAGGTATTCCCACACAAACACAAAGATTATTCAGTCTTGGATGTGGATAACTAATAGTTATCACAGTATACTGTGAGTATTTAATAAAGGGGGAAAAAAGAGAAAGAAGGTAAATATTCTGGGTTTATACAGTAACAGGAAAAGCTGGATGGTCTTCAAGAATTCTAACTATTCCAACTGGTTTTGTCCATTTCATTTTATCAAATTACATATGCCAGTAAGCCTCCCCACTCTAATGTTGAAAACAACAAAAAAAGGCCTCTAATCACTCTTCCTTCTGTCCATGCTAAGATCTGCAAAATCATAATATGCAGGAGAAGTCTGGGCTAGGAATAGTAAGGTGCAACACTCGTGTAACTCAGGAATAACTATATGCTCTACTATAAGGCAGACTATGGTGCTATGAAAACAAACTTTTCACTTCTCTTGTCACCTGTCAATGATTAAATTTCACCATTTGCTTTGTCTGACAGCTGACCTTGAGGTACAATTCTGTCTGCAAATTCTTTTTTTTAAATCTCAAAATATGTAGATATTCTGTCAGTTATCCAAGCACCTTTTTTCGGATTCTTGTGCACAGTGCAGCACATACCATGTACAGAAGTAAATTACCATAATAAAGGAATTGGTACCAATTTAAGAACAGAACAATATTGTATATCCAGACCTTACAGCACTTCTGAGCTTGATATCACATTCAAAAATATTTAAATGGGTAAAGTCACATTTATTTTTACTTCTTCTATGTAGGCCAAGCTTCTACACTGATCACCACAAAGACTATGGAACATAGTAGGAGAAATTCAGAGCATTTCCTCTAAAAGGTATGCCTTCTATACAGAGCCCTTTAAGCCTCTCCTAAGTCATACAGGAAAGAAAAGTTCAGCTTATCTGTCCTGAACTCATTAGTGGGTTTAGTAATGGGAACAGGGGAGGATTTTTAGGCATGCACTGCAATATGAGGGGCAAACCAGAATTTCTACCCAAGACATTAAGGGAAGGTGACAACATGCAATGTTTCACTATTCCTTTTATTAACAAGCTGGGAAGATTAATTAATTTAGACTAATGAGGAAGGGGGAGATTTCAGCTTCTTCCAAAGCATGAGCAATCTACCACAACTATAGAGAGGGTGCTTTATTGTTTCTACTTGCATTAAACTGATGTTCTCTGCTCAAGTCCTTAATATCTTACCAAATCTCCACAGCTGAGTCATGACAAAACTCTTCCTCAAGTTGGACTGGCAGAGTGCCACTGAGATTTATAAGCACATACTTCCCCACATCCTTATTTAACATGGTACATATGCTTACTAAGCAAAAGCCCCTGATGAAACAGACCATTGCAGAGATATTTCCCCCACCCCAGACTCATTTTTTTGAGGCTAATGGCTCCTTCCCAACTCCTAAAAGCCATAAGAGATGTACTCAATAGCTAACAACATATGGTTTGTGGTTACGTACTGGCATACAAAGCAGATGAATCCCCCTAGACCAGCCATGTACCACACGCTCTCATAGTAGACATGATTCTAGCCAAATTTTCCAACAAAAAAACCCAGCCACAAATTGTGGAGGTCATTTCAGTTCAGCTGCTAAGTGAACAGCTCAGCTTAAGACTCAGCTGGCTCTGGACTCTTTACGTTTTACTCAGGTCTGCTTTTTCATCTTTTGGAGAACTCATTGTCCAGTTTCTATTGAATCAGATTCATGTCACATTAGACCCTCACAGCATTAACCAGCTTTGGGCCAAAAGTCACTGACAAAAAAGAAAAATCCGTATCTTAAGCACGGAAGGTGCTGTAGCCGGAAGATGCACGCTGATCCATCTAACCAAGTTACAAGGCAAAAAGAAAATCTGACAGCAGCTTATTGTCACAGGGTGGGGGAACTAAATCACAGGATGAATTTGAGCACATTTTCTTAATTACAAATTTAAAATGAAAAGTTATTTTAGAACTTCATTTATTAGAGTGCTACTCAGAAACCTCACGCTATTTTCGTTATAGTCTTCCAGTGTTCCTGGTGTCCAAAGACCGATAAATAAATTATGTACTAGACTTTTTAGAACAGCAAAATGCTCAAAAAGCCTTCAGTAACACTGCTGATATTGAAAATTGTTCTTAACATTTGAACAGCATCTTACCCAGCTGTCAGCAAAATGCACAGTAAGAGTTAACCTATACCATGACTTAGAACAGTCTTTTGATTATATTTGTATTACTTTGCACATGTCCCAAATGAAGTAAACTGCAGAGAATTAAGAGTTTTACTAAGACGCAGTTTGTTAGGAACATGAAATGTTTCCTTTGCTTGTTTTCATTTCAGTCATTAAAGAACATTTCTGTACTCTGATAATAGTATCATGTTTAAGAGCCATGTATCATGATCCCCAGGCTTTACACTGCCATTCTCTAAGGGCTACCCTTCAGAGCGCCACAGCTCTAAAGGCAAAAACATCTACACCACACTTTAAAGCAAAGCTCCTAAACTAGCTCTGAGCAGGCATTCTCCACAATGACAAACATCAACCACACCAGCTGAAGATCAGTGAAGGGTCAGCTCCAGTAAGACAAACGATCACACAGGAAGGTAACTGGGAATTTCTGCCTAGCCTGGAAGTGACCACATACTTAAATATAATCTCTGAATAGTACAAATATCTACAGCTTACATCCCACTTCTTCAGTTTTATGAAAGTAGATATTTGTAATCTGAAATAGCCTGATCACTCTCTAAAACTGCTTGATTGATTCAGTCTCATCCACATCAAACATCTCCATGCCCTCCAGATTATCAGCACAATACCAATCTTTTATGACCCCTGCAGTCACAGAATCCATGTCCGGGTTACAAGGGTAATCAGAAAAGAAACTTGAAACCAGTAAGTCCCAGGAACGAAACCCAGTAATCACCATGAGTGCTTCAGGCAGGGTTGTTCTACAATGAATCACTAAGGAACAGAAAAGCTCTCTGGCAGCTAAACTTCCTCTAAACACACCGGCTGGAGTCATCTGCTGCAAAGAGCTCTATTTGCTGTTTCTTTTTTTCCCCCCATCTGTTTAAACAGTAGAATCTTGGAAAGGATATGATCAAATTGTGATTCCATGCTCATTTGAAAGAGGCAAGGCTTTCAGAACTAGAGAATGAACTGAAAAAAGGGAGTACATTAAAAAGCTTTATTCATTCTATTCTTTTTTCTATAAAATGGCTACATACCAGAAGTTTTGTTCTGTTTGTATCATGTGAAATGCTGCAGACGTACCAACTTGATGATCTAGGAGGCACCAATGACATTTTTCATGAGACTGGATGATCTCACAAATCCCGTTTCTCGCAAGAAACCCATTTTTAAGTCTTTTCTGTTTACAGACATCTTTTTAGAGATCGATTACTATTAGCTGTCTTGAATTCCTTTCTTGCTATATGCATTTTAATGAAATAATTTTCATTCCATTCTTAGACACATTGAGCAGCTGTAGGCTCCTTGACCAGCCAAAAGACATGAAGAACTGGCTCTAAACAACTAGCAACTAACCACTTCAACTGTTTGCACCATTTGAATTAGTATCAGTGGAAATTTGCTTTAAATGTAGACAGTCTTAACTGTATTTTCATGTCTTCTTCCCAGTGATCCGGCTTGGAGATGGAGAACACCATTCATATCCACAATCAATGTGATTAGCTTCTACTTCAAACAACACTGGACTCCAAAGGAACTTCAAAACATGGTTTGAGATTAGTTCTATGAAAGGCTAAATTTTAAACAATTCTCACATCTTCACAATTCAGTTGCCTGAAGTAAACAAAAAAATCATTAAAAATTCTGATCTCACACCTCAGATATCTGGATTGCAGTTTGGCTACTGAGAGATTCCACTTCAGCAATGAATCAGAAGCATTTTCCTCCACAATGAACAGTGATGAAAAGGTATTGCTCTGAGGTAACTGGAGCTCTGATGCCAAGTAAAAAAAAATCCTAAATATTTTATTTATTTAAAATCCATTGCTACTGTAGGTGCTTTCATTCAATGTCAGATACAGCCAATATTTCAGTGCATGTATGTGAGTTTTGCTATTTAGGTTTAAACTAAGAATAGATTTTCAAGATAAGAAATGCCAAAGCTAAAGATTTGTACTTGCTAAAATGCCAGAGCAAAAATAGCAGTCCGTCCTCACTTCTCCCACGAGAAGCCTTGCAAAAGCACTTTCAAACTGGATTCCTGAACTGTTACCCTGTCTACCTCTGAAAACATTAATTACAAAAATTCTAGGTTGAACAATTTCCCTGTGTCAGTTTTTCCCCTCCTCTATATCCTGAAGGATACTTCTCTCATGTAAAAGCTATTCTGGTCTCATCCTAGTCTAAGGGTCTAGCTATAGGAAAATTCCTCCTCACACTGACTATTTTTCTTCCTAATAGATGCAAAGACTGATCTCTGATAAGACATTTAGTAATGGTAGGTAGGTAGAGGCAAGCAGAATCCCTTTGGTACACTCTGAGATTAAAGGAAAGAAAATACTGATTCAGACCAGATCAGCTGTCAAATAACATTATGCACAGAAGTTTAACATTTGTAACATTATCTCACTATAATCACTACACATTCTCTCATATGAGAAAGAATGTAGCTGTTACTTTCAGTTATAATAATGGGAAATACTCACACACCCTTAATTCTGTTGGCCAATAATAAGTACTTTATTATGTTGGTATTTCCTCTGTACTTCATCAAGCCCACCCTGTGAATGAGACAACTGAGCAGCCCTGTGAATATCACTCACAACATGGTATAGCTGAAATACGTGCTTTTGCACAGATTTCTTAAAAGCCATCAATTAAATGTGAAGATCACCATAGATTTGTTGCACTCAATAATATTGGCCAACCTGTGACTGATGCAAACTGTCAAAAGGAGAAGCATTTCACTGCAGGGCACTTCAGCACACTGCACCAATTCTTGGGCTATCACTCAATGCAGGTGTCACTTCTCCCTGTGCCAGGAGTAGGAGGAAAGAGCTGCAAGTAGAGGACAGAAGATGAAGCCTGGCATCAAAGCCAGCCTCTATCTTTACTGTATGTACACACAGTAACTCCAACTCCAACCTGAAGCACCTTGGAATTTCTACATAAAATGAGACTGGCTTGTCTCCCCCTGTATAAAGCATTTTAAATAATTCACTGCATCCCAAATGTTTCTGCATAATGCCTACATATTTCTGTTCTGCAAGACTACAGCATTGTTTTTAACCTTTAAAGAGAGAATTAATGTTATTCAAAGATTCCTTCTCACACTGGTTATTTTTCTTCCTGATAGAAGTGAATAACAATTTTATTAACAAGGAGGAGAGGAGCACTATGCATGGTTAAAAACTAATGTAATCTTTTAACTTATTTTGCCAGTTTTGCACCATCTCCAAACCATAAAAACATTACTTCCACTCTACAGATGGTGCTGGAACAAAGCCAGATTTGCCATCCCTTTCGGTTACAATGAAACCTACTTATCTTCAGGGCTATATAACAGCAATGCACATTGAAAAGTAATATATTACCACTATTTCAGTTTCAGATGGAAGAAAAAATACTTCACCACCTTCACCCAAGAAGAATTCTGAACACCACACTATCAAAACCAAGCGAATTTAAAAGCAGCTTCTCAATAATGTAGAATGGGATACAAGTGATATCAACCCTCAGTAACTTCTCAGTAACTAGTATTTCCAGTGTCGGCACATAGGAAAGGAGAACACATGAGCTCTGCTCTTACACAATTAACATGATTTCAAGTATGTTCAAGGCTTCCCTAAGCATTTTAAGATAAACCAGCACAACAGACTGTTTCAGTTTTATCCTTCTTTGCAAAAGGAAGTCACAATATCCTTGGCTACAAACCTTCACTCATGTAGACTACGCTGATTTTCTACAACAGATCTTACCTAACCTTCTTTTGATGTAGCCAGAAGAAATACGTCATTAAATGATGCACAGCATTTCTTGTTTCTACTAATCCAAGGTTATGCAGTACACAGCTTAAGGGATCAAAGAGATGAAAAGGTCACATGTTAAAACAAAGGAAAAAAATTGCTAAGTTTCTAAGACTACTATCTATAGCCTTTCCTAATGATTATGTTACTCCCTCCATCCTATTGTTCAGACTTAAACATCAAAATGAAAAATGAAGATTTTTTTTTTCTAATTTCCTCTCCCCTTGTACAAACAGCCATAAAGAACAGGGTAATTATGATGTGTGTGTTAATATGAAAATTCAAAATAATGATAATGAAAGGTATTGACAATCCTTGTATCTCATCATCAGCTTAGGACAAAAAAGCTCAGCACTTCTTATTAGGTAGTAAAATAGGACACCAGCAAAGATGATCAATACAAATCATTTCAAAACCACTACTCTGCATCTGGTGCCATCATTTTAGTCATTATGGGATAAAAATACTTTTCAAATAAGCTAACAATTCCAGCAGATTGCATCTTTCTCAGTTGACCTTCAGCTACAACATCAACCCCACCCCCCTCACCACCGCAGGAAGTCTACAGCAGAGCTAGAGACAAATCTCACAGCACCAAAGCTGTGCCTGCCACCTCTCCTGAGCCCTAAAGCCAGGACGAAGACCAATGAATCTAACATTATTAATAACCTAGAGACACCTGCAAAGGCCAATAATACACACCTTCTTTCAGTCTAATGATTTTCTTGCTACAGAATAGCATCTGCTTGATTTCACTTGCAAAAAACATAAACTGGAGCATCTGAAATATGTAATTGTGGTTGTGATGATTCCTCTTTTGCTGTGAAGCTGTCAGATAGAACAATACTATTACCCATTATATCAGTTATATGTGTATAACCTAACTGCATTGTTTCTAAGTTTGTGGTCTGATCTGTCGCTGGAAACACAGTTTTATTTTTCTGCACAAGAAAAAATACTGATACCATGAATATATTTCAGAGGCAGATAAAACAAAACAGAACTCCATTCCTAATTACATTAAGAGGAAATAGAAAGGACAGTTTGTCTGAGACAAAAGAACACTGTGTACCATTTTGCTAAATCAATGCTGGGTGAGATCACTGGTCTGTTTTCTCATTAACATGTTTCATCCACAGTTAAGCTTTACCTTTTAATAGTAAAGAGCATCTACAACCAAGAGCATTGAACAAATCATTGAACATGACCAGAGGGCAAAACTTGCTGCAGAAACAGACACACATGGCTGGCAGGTGTGTCCACACATCAATACATAGCCAAACCCTTCTTGCTATATACTCTTCTCTCCAGACTGAGCCCTCAGGACACTCACAATACCACTACGAAGAACTTGGGTGTCAGGCTTTCTGTCTGCAGTTTCTAGAGGGCTTGGTGGGGCTGCTTTGTTTGTTTGCTTGAGGTTTTGTTTTGCTGGGGTTTTTGATTGGGATTTTTCTCCTCTGAATCAAGCAGGGTAGCTGAGGAGTGTATATATGGCAATACCCTGATTATAACAAAATTAGATGAGGTTTTGTGGTATTTCCCAGTGTTCTCAGCCCATGTTAAGTCAGAAAGCAGGATTCTACCATTATTACATTTCTAGGTACACACCAGTGGTTTTAAAGACATCTTATAGTCCATGAGCACAGGGAGCAGTGCTGTTTTCAGCAGCACCTCCACACCCCCCACTATCCCTGAAACACATATGGTGTAAACTGAATGAGGAAGAAACAGCAACCAATTAATACTCATTTCTGTGGAACTATTTCTACAACACACATCTCCTAATTTCACCACCCACAGAAACTGCATGTAATGGGGAAAGGATATTTGGGCTATAATGTATAATTTGAGCTACACATACAGTCATACAATGACAGTAATTCAGGCCCAGGAGAAGAAGAAAGAACTTGGAAGATAGAAATGAAAGAACACAACCCCTAGTTTAGGTTAAAAAAATATAACCCCTGGTTTAGGTCAGTAAGAGAGACTAACAGGATTGCCAGCTAAGACACAAAATAGAAAAAAAATGGGGAATGGAAAAGATACTAAAATAATTCATAGCATTTTTCCCCCAATCCTATCCCTTGCTCCACTCCACATACACTCAAGCAAGTCCTTAACATTCTACAGTCCTGCCAGGGAGTTGCTTTGAAAAGCTAAGATCTGGGACACGTGAAAACAATCCCAAACACAGACAGTTAATTTGAGCTTATGATCAGCCCTACTGTTTTTTTGAAGGGAATGTAATGATGAACAGTGCTGTCCAATGACATTTCTTTCCCTACATTTAGTTCACAGTCAACCAAAAAACAAAATTACTGTGTTGCTGAGGCACAACTTTGCTCAGGCAAGTTTGCTCATAGCACCAATTTAAAACTTTCCCTCTGTCTCAGCAAATATTCAATTCAAAAGCAACGAGCAGCACAGAGGGAAAATGTAACAATAAAATCCAGTCAAACAGCCCAAGTTTAAAGGCTACACTATACTAGCTGCTAGAAATTCTAAAAACAAAATTCCTGTATTTTTAAGATCCCTTTCCCCTAAAAGGTCCTTTTCACACACATATTCCTCACACTTCTATTCCACATACATAATGCACCTGGTCTGCCTGGCAAAGAGAGATGACCAAGACAGATGAATTTTTATGCATGCAAAAATGTACTAACACTCTCAAGAACAATGTGACTGCGTGACAACACAAGAGTGAAAGCTTTATGGTGAGCTTCTATTAAAAACCTCACATAACATGTTTGTCTAAGCACGTGTAATTCCTTAAAGAGAGAAACCAGCTTTGACAGCTATAGCATGTTTTATGAACACAGCAAGGTTCTACTTTTTTTTTATCTTGGCTCATGCAAATAGCTCCATTCCGTTACCAGTTTATTCAAAACTGATGAACCTCCAGGGACTTGCAAAAACAGGAGAGCTTATTTTCCAGTCCAACAGTAAAATGAAAGTGTGATCTCTCTTAGCCCCACAAACAAATCCAGAGGGACAATGGTAAGCAAAATTAATTAGGTCTAGTCCCTTAAGTTCAAATACCTCCCTTGGTAAGTAGACATTAGAGGGAGAGCTGTTACCATTTCTCTTAGTTATTCAGTGTATATAAGGCAAAAAGAACTTAAAAAAAAAAAAAAAAAAAAAGTCCATCGTACATAGGAATATTCACTGAATCAGCATATACTCTAGGTTAGGAAAGACCTTTGGAGGCCATCTTGTCAAAGCCATTGGACAGGGCAAATTTGGAAGAAAGATCAGTTTGCTCCATTATCTTGATCAGTCTAGGCTGCTTAAGGGCTCCAAGAGCAAGAAACCTGAGAAACCTCTTCCAGTGCTCAGCTACATACACTGCGGATACTTATTTGCCTTTCACCTAATCAGAATTTTTCTTCAACAACATGTGACTGTTGCCTGCCATTTCCACTAAATGTGTCCAAGATCTATCTCCTCCAAATGCCCTCCTTTAGAGAGCTGAAGTCAGCAGTCAGATCCCCCTTAGTCCTCTCATCTTCAACCTGAGCCAATCCAATTTCCTCAGCCTCCCCCCCTACCACGTTTACCCCCAAACCACCTCAACATTCCTCTGCTGGACTTGCTCCTCTTCATGAACTTTTCTCTTACACTGGGAAGCCCCATACTGGATGCAATTCCCCAGATGCAAGCTCTCAGGCACTGGCTAAATGGGAGCCACTGCTTACCATCTCCTTCTGGCTGTACTTTTCCTCATATGGAACACTATCCTGGTTGGCCTTACCTGTCTCAAGAACACAATACAATAATATCCAAGATACTGCAACAATATTTAACTGAAAGTAGTGTGATAAAAGCTAAAATTAAAAAAACTATGGGAACAAAAACGTAAATTAAAGTGTCATTCACTGTTTTATAACAAAAGAAAAATTAACACTGAACATATACATTGAAGAGGAAAAATTAATAAAAAGTTTATTTTCATACAAAACAACTATATGCTTAATCACTATCTAATATGCCATGATAGTTAGAGGTCAAAAATAATTAAATACTCTTTAAACCTAACATTTCTTGTTTTTTTAAAAAAATATTTATTTGGCAATTAAAAAAGCATGTTAGAATCATTCTATTTTGATTTATCTATTGTGTAGGAAAAACAAAATAAAATGTCTTTTTTGTGCTATTTTTCTTCAGTTCACATTAGCTGCACTAGATACATCCAGATCCTCCAAACAGGCAGAGGATTAAGCTTTTGAAGAGCCTGCCTGAGCAGCCTAAGCAACGGCACGCACGGAACCAGCGTCCTGTCAGCCAAACAGGCTTTGCTCTGAAAGGCATCTGGCAACAGAATTGTGGTCTCCATTTATGAGTCTGAGGATCAGCAACGAAACCCTACTGATGAACTGCACAAAAAAAGCTGAATATGCTCTTACAAACCCTTAAATCACAGCTAACTTAAATATCATGAAACACAAAGTATTTCTGGCAAGGCATTTCCTTATAGACTCTTAGAGAAGACTAAGCCATCTGCTTCCTCAAAAATCAATCCTGATGAAATTAAATGAAACAGGATAGTATTGCATGAGATCACAAGAATGGCACTTAGGTGTTGTAGAGCAGTGTCTTGCAAAGGGTTGAGCTCAGGATGATGGGATTCAGTACGAAAATTACAAATTTATCACCATCAACAAGGACCTAAAATCATCATTTAGGATACTGGCCCAGGAAAATAAGATAAAAAGGAGAACTGGAAAAATCCTTTAAAAATGCTTTTTAGCAAGTGTCAGGTAGCAATTCTGCCAGCTTTACAGAACACAACAATCTGGCAAGATAATAAAGCAGTCAGTTTGCTTATCTGGAAATCACATGTGTACGTACCACTGGACTAACATGGGATTTCATAGAGACAGCGCGCTGTATCAGGGATTTTCTGGAATCTCAACACATCACAACAAACATCATTATTCATGCTAGAAGTTAGATTTTGCTCATAATGCTTAGAATATTAGCTTTGCAATATTGAAGTCTGCTGCAGCAAACTTTATTCAGTAAATCAGACTAAAAGGATTTACCATGTCTTTCTGAAACAAATGTTTCTAGCCATTTTTTGGTTCTGTTCACTGTACAAAAGCAACATTTGTATCCCTTCGATGTAAATGATTTTGGACATTTGGGAGGATAAGACATTAGAGTACATGACAGTTGTAAATGCTATTTCCACATTTTGAAAGATCTGTATTCTCTCATTCAACATTTTTTTCATGAAACATGAAGTATCAAGCACTGATTCTGCTCAGAGGCTGCTTCTGGCTGAAAGCCCTGCTAAAACAGATATTCTGATTCTCACCTTATCGTGTAAGTGATTTTAACAGACTTGTTTCAGACTAGAGAGATGAGAGGCAATATCAGCCGAGCATCTTTGACAACCTGTGTTGTAAAGAACTAAAAACATACATTGTAATAAAAACCTTTGCACATTTCACTATACTGTAAAACATTATAGGAGGCTCACTACTTCATACATATCATGTCTTCAACAGTAGTTCTTTAGCTTTTCCCTTCCTAGATTTTTTCGTATTCCAGTTTTTGATGTGCATTTATTCGTGTACAATTAAAAGTGAAAGCTAGTCAGCAACCAGAGAAATGTAATTTACTCAAAAAAACAAGCAAAAAGCCCCTCAATGCAGTGAGGGTGCTGCAGGGCCCACTTATACAGCAATGTTTAATCTCATCACTACGAGATTCTCTTTATTTTTTAAAGAAAGGCATAGTGATCTTAAAAAACAATTTAAAAAAAAAGAAAAAGAAAATAAGATAGAAAATGGTTCAACTGATAACACAAGGCTTTGATTTGCTCCAATAGTTGGTGTAGTTCAACACACATCCACTTTCCCAGATATTCAAAGATCTCCTCTTATTCCCAAAAAATCACCCTAGTGAGGATACTGACCGGAGGTCACCGGACCAGCCTCACCCATACACCCTACCCAGCCAGGGCACATCCTGAAGCTTCCCAGAGCGTCCAGGGTGGGAGTGGATGTCCCCATCACACAGCCACTGCTCTGCCTCCAGCAGCAAAACTGACAAGGGCTCATGCAGGACAATCGTGTATGTGACTTGCTGGAGCCCACCTGGGAGCAACCCTCAGAGCAGCACTGATAGTGGCCACTAAGCTTCCCACTCTACTGCTGTACATTAACAGAAAGAAAAAAAAAAGTACTAAGTCAATAAAATAATAAAATACTACATTTTTCAGGATTCAATAGGATTATTGCATTGTGCATCATCACAGAAATCTAGAAACAGTCTGAACTTAAAATAAATTTTAGAAAGTGAAAATATTCAGAAGTAACAACACTATACACATTACACAGAAGTGTTGCTTTTACAGCCTTACACTTCTCTGTGGAAAACAGATTTTATGGATTTATGTTTTGGCCATAAACAAACAACAAATTTCATCAGGCTTTTTAATAACCTGATGATATGTGTGATTGGTTTGATATCTGATGTACTAATTCTCCTGTAGAGGCAGACTGTAAAATCTTGCCCTCTGATTGCATTGTTCAGCTTTATTTGTTATTTATTACTCGTGCTACAGATACAGCAACTCAAATGTCAACTAAATAGAAACTTGCTGTACTTATAAGACAGTCTGACTCCCCTGCTCTCTCCCCCCTCAGAAAGCTGATGAAGTGAGCACTGAGGAGCACTTCAAGAGAAGTGGAGGAAAGACAATTTGGATTTTCAACTTTTCCAATGGCACAAGATGGTCCTTTTCTCTAGACCAAAATTTCACCTTCCTCTGGACAAGAGAATGGAAGAAGAGCCCTTATAAGCACAACCCACCTCTTAGACTCACTTCAAGCTCTTTTAAGACACCTGCTCCAAACTCCAGTGTTCTTTAGTGGGGATGCAGAATTTGTCCAAAACCCAGAGACTATAGATTTTAACAAACAAATGTTCAAGAAACCAACTCATCTCTTTTTCACACTATACAAAGAAAGACAAAAAGTGAAGTGAATGGGAATGATCACAACTGCAGAAATTATGCATTAGGCACGGAAGTGAATATATCTGTCTTGAAATTTCTAGGAGCCACAGATGCACAGACTGCAGGCCTTCATTAAAAACAAATACTGAAAAAGTAACAAAGCACTTCAGCAGAAGTGTTGCAAAGCCCTAGACTATATTTTTGTCCAGTAATTCAACACTTTTACAAAAGGGATAAATGATTGAAAGATAAAAGCATCTAGTATAATTGAGATCACAGGATGTTGTAGCATTCCTTTCGTGCCTTACATTGTGAATTTATGTGAAAATATATTTTTTAATGATTTTACTTAAAAGTCCTTCTGGGCTTTGACAGTGCTTCAGTTGGATATTTCCTAGCAGAGCATGCAGGCAACAGCATACTTGTATCATCTTTTGTTTGTTTGGGTTTTTTTGTTTCTGTTTTTTGGGGGTTTTTTGTTTTGTTTTACACTAGGTATCCATAACAATTTTTTTACATACAACCTTTTGCAGCTCATAGTCCAAGAGCAACTGTCTTTCCTCTGCATATTACCTACTTCCAGAAAATAGCATCTGGGGATTTAGAGAACAGAAGTTTCCTCCCCCCCCTTTATTCAGTAGGACTAAATTTTTGCATTAAAAAGCAAATACTGAGCCAGAAGTTCCCTCACTAACAAAAGTGCTAATTCAACCCTGCCACACCTCAAAACAAACTTAACTGACAGCAGTAGAGCTCAATGTCACAATCAGACCCTCTATCAGCAACTAACTAGCAACCTATTGTTTAAATGTATTCACCATCCCTACACACTCAGACGCAGAAAGGTGACTTTTTCCATCTCAAAAACACAAATTTCAGGCCACTCCCACACACTCCCATTTTCATGTGGCTCTGAACTGACAGCATGGTGAAAGCGTAACCAACCGTATACTCTCCTTTATTTGACTTGCACTGCTACAGAAGCATCTGCCTCTTACTCTCTGTGTAGGTTAGGAGGAGATTTTTGGTTTACTTTTAAGGAAATAATAGCATAGAAATTTTTGTAGAGTGTGTATATAGCCACTACTTCAAAGTCATGTAGCTAAACACTGTTTCTCAGCACAGTTGTCTTAATTGAGCGTGGGTTCAAACCAATTTCAAATCAGTGTTTCAAGAAAGACTTTAATTATTGATATTATTCTCATATAAGTGTCACTTGACTGTAACAATGTATTTTAAATGTCATGCCTACTGGAACTATTGTGTTACCTGTGCAGGATTCCCTGCACACATAAATCAATGAGGCATCACTTATTCAGAGGTGGCACAGAAGAACCAGGAGACACCACACATGCAAACACTCAAGATTATATGAAATACGGGGTGGTAGTGGAATCACCTCAGGCAGATCCCTAAACAGAGAAGAACACTTTCTCAGTAAGAGGTCTTGGTTAGTAATTTTATTACAAAATATTTACCTGAGCTCTCTCCTGTTTTCATTTTGTGCAAGGGACTTCAAAAGAGCTCAAGGACGACACAGAGGCACTATCACACAACAACTTCAATGACAGAGCCATACTGAAAATTAAGAATAGGTTATTTCCCCTAGGTCTGTATAAACTATTCCTCCTTCACACTTTTAATAAATTGGGGGCTAAATAAAATACTGTGTCTCGCTCCTTTGGTTCATGCAAGAAGAACTCCTTTCAGAGAGCCAGCATCCTTCCAGTGGCTGTCTAGCATAATGATGCTGAGACACGTAAGGAAGGACACTGCACTGCTACCAGCACTCCCCTCCCAGATCTCAGCCAGAGTCAGACTCAAATCCAGCCCCCTCCCTTTTTTTTTTTCCACCTCGAAATATGATCTCTTACCTTTCAGCAAAATGCTGTAACTTCCAGCTTTGAAGGCTTTCCAGGAGTCAGCAGGGAACAGACTCTTTCCCTTTGGAACTGTTGTCCAAACATACTAAACATGCAGAGGAGAGATAAAAAAGGTGGGAAGAGAGCTGGAAGGGCAGAGTGGGAGAACCAGGATGCTCACTAACAGAATCTTGACTCCAGCCTTATGCTTATTGAGCATATAAATAATTTTGCCAACCATTTTAGGCACTTTTTTCCCAAGCAGTACTGCAGGACGAAAAACTTCACAGAGCTGCAAATCCCATTACTAAAATCATGGCACATTACAACAAACATAAATAAGGCTAATGCAATCACATACCTCGATTTCTGAAAATCATTCACAGAAAAAAAAATCCATTTAAAAAGTTCGAAGGGTTAAATAAGAAACATGTAAGGTGTCAGAGCCAAATACACAATAAACAGCATACATACATATCTTACTACCGGCCTTCCCCACAGACCCAGAGAGTCACATCTGTACACAAAAGAAACAACATAAATGTCAACAGACCACTTCAGGAAAGAAATAAGCAGCAACACTGGATCCTAAATTCTTGCTACCTGAGTTACAAAGTACCATTATTTTTGCTCAATTTCACAGTGGATCAGATGCCTGGGGATGCTGAAGCCTATCCGACAGGCTCTGGCTTTCCCTGGCGTCTCCCAGGGCCAGTTATTCTCACATTCTTCACACTCCTTTGCCTAAAGCCTGGAGGCATTATTCCCTGTAAACAGTCATGCTGTTACCCGGCTTAGTAACCATTCCAAAGACAACAAAGTAATTCTGTCCTTCACAATGCACTCTGGTTTCCTATCAGGTGTAAAGCCCTACAAGATAATGCTCAGAGCTCTATTTCTGCCTGTTAGTATTAGAGTCCAGGGGAAAGAAAAAAAAAACAGAAAAAAAAAAAAAAAAAAAAAAAACAAAAAAAAACCAAAAAGGGGGGGGGGGAGAGCAGAGAATCATATTTTTTGTTCTTCTGCATGTTTGCTTTTTAAGCACACATGAAATTCTTTGATACTGTTCTGTGAACACTGAAAAGAAAAAGAATGCTGCTTCTACTTCCCGTACTTATGAGGAAAACAATCCTCAACAAAATGTTTTAGACCACTTTATCACTTCAGAAGACTTTACAAGAAATAGCACATTCCCAGAGAGTGACTTCCATCTCAATACCACTGATTTCACACACAGCAGAAAGGTGGACATGAAGTAATTTCAGTCACAAAATAGAGGGATGATTTTCAAAAACCACTGATCTGCTAAAAGCTGCCCTCAAAAAGGAAAAACCAAACATGTCTGTAAAGAACAATTGGAAGACTATTAAAATATTTTCTAATAAACACTATTTTAGAAACTCAGAGCCATAAATGTTGACTGAAAAATGCATAGAAATTTGTTTTCAAAGATGCATTATTAAGTACATGAATTAACAGGTTTGTTGTTGTTTTTATGATTATAGCAAGCTGAAAATGGTGAACTGTGTGAATCATGAAAAAGCAAGGAAAAATTTGTTTTTCTTAGCTGAACAGGCTGCCAGACCACCACCAAAGACTTCTAGATGAGTAGAGCACCAGTGGACCAGGCACAATGTCATTATATTGTGACTGAAAAATTGTGTATTTCATTTATGTAGTCTGCTGTCACATGATTTACCTTCATAACCTTTACATGGGCAATGCTTACTGACTCAAGCAAGGCCACCACTATAAAGCCCCCAAAAACATATCCAGAAATAGCCTTTGATCTTCACCATAGCAAAACCAGGCAGATGTGCAGGTTCACATCACCCACAGTAAATCCTATAATCCCTGCCTCCACCTTCCAGGCATAGGCTGCGGGCGACATTTCGCATAATCCCTCTGAACTTCTCAGTAAATGTTGCCTTCCCTTGTCAAAAACCCAACCAGTCAAATAAATACCACGGGACACAGCCATGTCTGCATCTTGCACCTACCTCAGGAGGAACCAAGCTAGTTACAATGACTTAGAAGCTGACAGCCCAACTACTGATCACTGGGAACAAGGAGCAATTAGGGTAGAAGCACTGCATTTTAGGAGATTGCCCAGCTGACAATTGCATATTAGCAACTTTCTACTGGTGAAACGTGTCTCTCTAAGTTCTGTGGCCTCTATTTCCTTCCTGCTGGATTCACAGGTTCAAACAGGAAAAACATCCTCCCTAGGAGGAAAGCACCTTTTACAAGCATCCCGCCTCTCTTCCTCCTCCAGCTACAAAAACAATATAACAACAAAAACGTCACAGTTCCTGCTTAGCTGTCATCTCCGGTGTAGATGTGGTCTCCATAACCTTAAATACCAGACAACTCTGGGAACAAAGGGCTCCTCTTCCAGAGCTCTTCTCATCCTGCCTTCCTTAACTCACAGAAAGTCAGCATCACCGGAGGTGTCCAAAAGCTGCCATCTCTTACATATCAGAACAAAACCAGACTCACCTTTCAGACTCACCTTGCAGTGATTACCAACCTCCCTCTTCTAGGACCATCATAAGGCTGTGCTAGCTATTAATTCTGTTGGTTTTAAACAATTACTATGACACTTCTTTAGGGCTGGGAATGACCTCCTCTTTCTCAAGACATGGAAGTTGCTCCCCTCTTCCCTGAAGAAGTTTGAGGGATGCTACAGAGTGCTGACTGCAAACAGCACTTCAAAGACAGTTTCCTGACAAATACAGTGTGCCAGCCACCAAAAACAAATACCCATAAGACAATGTCTGGTATAGCAAAGATGTAAATTTCTCCCTCGTCTTTATTTGCTCAGATTTGAATGGAAGCCAAATGGGACTCCTGACAAAATCTGGAGCCAGCACTTCAGAGAGGCAGACACCAGTGAGGGGAGGGATAACAGAGTGACTGGCAACATCTTCCCAGCTTAAGTAGTATTTCCCTCCATCCATCTGT
Organism: Pyrgilauda ruficollis; assembly: GCF_017590135.1. NCBI lineage: Eukaryota > Metazoa > Chordata > Aves > Passeriformes > Passeridae > Pyrgilauda > Pyrgilauda ruficollis. Next base: position 7,173,572 of record NW_024524600.1, read on the forward strand.
ATTTCCCTCCATTCATCCATCCATCCATCCCCACCTGCAGCTGAGAAAGCTGCTCCTTTAGGAGCAGACCTTGGCTACATTAGGATAACCTTTGTTGTTAAGAAATCTGAGCTGCATAACCAGGAGGGAAGAACATGTCATGACTTTTTTATTTTTCTGTTTCTTCGTTATGAAAAGCTAAAAAACTACTAATTCAAATGCTTTCAGCTGTGCATTTCTCCTCCCTAGTCTCCTGACTCTCAGCACTTTCTAATTCAACCATGGTTGTAGGCAGACCTTTATCACTGCAAGCTTCAAAGGAAATGACTTTAACTCAGCCCAAAAAACTGGAAGCATCACTGAATTAAAAAGTATTTGGGAAATCATAAAGCGGGGGGCGGGGGGAGATAAAGTCTTTATAAATTTTTTAGACACAATTTTAGCAAACTTTTAGAGTCAGGTATGTTCTAGTTCCTTCTTTATTTACTGTGCTAAGATGATGCAAAGTAGAATTCCCAGATGTATACACAAAAAACAATAACAATTATCCTATTTTTAATTCAATGTTTTAAGTATAAATTTTGAACAGAAAGCTCTTTGGAGAAAGCTCCAAAACAAGCATTTTATTTTATTAGCTACATGGTAGCTACATACATAGCTACCACACTTTATTTTAACTCACTCCTTCACGGAGTAAGACATTCTAATGAAAAAAGAGAGGAGATGAGTAAAATTTACTATGCATATTTTCTCACAAGTTGTATTGTTTACTATACCTTTCAAACAAAATCAGCAAATATCAGCACTCAAAGTTATATGTTTATCAAGAAATAAAACATTATACCCTCCTATTGCAGGTCAGAAAACATTTTATAAGCCACAGACTTTTAATCCCAGTAGGAGAGAAGAAAAATGCAGCATATGCTAATCAGATTGTAAGCACCTCCATATTATCAAAATATCAGCACAGTCAGAGATGTTTGTTTTACTGAAACAGAATCAAATTAAGGTACAAAAGCCAACAGTTGTGTCTTTATACAACCCACAGCCTCTAATGCTTAGATCTTAAAATCTGAGGCAGAAGGGAAGCACAGGAAGAGTACCATTCCTTTTGATTAATTTTTAATATTAATTGAAGGTTTCAAGGTCTACATTCTTTTTGCTTCAATGTAATTCTTCTTGTATTATCATCAAAACCAGATTCAGTGAGTAGAAAAATTTTGCCCCCCTAGTAATTTTCAGACATTACCCCAGGTAGCATAATGTACAAGGATATACATTTATACATAGCCAAAATCTCTCTTTTTCAGGGTTTCCTGAAAAAGGTTACCAGCAAAATGAATTCTCTTCCATAAGGTGTTCTCCTTGCCAGAAACCCAGAGAATACACTGACTATGGATGAGAACAGAGTTTAAGGAGAGTAAAGTCAACATAACCTTCTCTTCCTAAAGTCTGGGAAAACAGAATGACTTCACCGCCCACTTCAGAGCTAATCCCAGTTTGGACTTTTTCACACCAGTCGGAGGGAAAAAGAAACTAAGTAAATTCCAGTGAAGAAAACCTCAGATCCAAACAGCCCAGTCCCCTTCCAAGTAGCTTTTGGTGCCTCTCCTGAAGACACATTCAATGTAACAGGCAGCAGAAGACACCTGCTTCTGAGAGCCTATTTGCAGATTCTCTGGCAGACTTTGCAGACAAACATAAGCTATATTTTTGCACTCAGTGATATACACAGTGATAGGGGCCACCTAGCAATGGTGAGGAATGCTATTAATAATAGCACACTCTCTTCCTGCAGCAACTTCATTCTTTCAAGAAATTTAAGGAGTGATTTAGAACAGTAGTACACAGAAATCAAGATCAAGACCTAGATCTGGATTGAACTTCATTATCAAAACATTATGTGCAGGTGAAAGGCCACCAGTCAAAACTAAAGGTCATATCTCCCTAGTGTGAAGCAAAGGAGATGACAATACATAGCTACTTCTCTTCACTGTTCTCTGTGTGTTGTGGAAAATCAGCTAACCATCCACCAATACTGATAATGTGCTTTCTTTTATTCCCAAACTCTAACAGAGAAGTTTCCTTTGCTCCAAGTATACACCAAACAAGTTGGTTAGATCCTTTCTTATCCAGTACAAAATCAGAAGGCAAAAAAAAAAAAAAAAAGGGGGGGGGGGAGAGCAGAGAACAGAAGACACAGTACTGTACTACACTCTTCCTAACTACTTGTATGCACTCATCATTAACAGAGAAAACTTTATTCTCATATAATAACTTCAAATTCAGGCAAAAAATAAAATGTTGTAAATAAACCAATACGGTTTGAAGTTTGAAGACTCATGATGGGACCTATGCAAACTGAAGGGGTAGCTATCCAGGGAAAGTATGCTGTTATCCTTTGCAGATTAGCCACCAAGGAGTGCAGCATACTTCACTTCTGCTTTACATTCTGCTTATCCATATGATTTATACATACGATAGCTATTCATTCTTTTAATGCCTCTGATAAAAGCCTAACCTAAGAATGTTAAACCCTACATGAACCATGATGTAGTTATTCATTATGTACTTTAATGCAGTGCGTACCAGAACAGTCAGATAAATGAGTCTACAATCGTTTTTGTACATTTTAAATACAGCCTTATCTCCTCATTTGCTGGCTTCCTTGATAGGAACTTCTAACTATGACTAACATGTAGAGTACACAGTATCTTAAGTACCATATCCATGAGAGGTGAGAGCTTACATTCACCAGTTGAGTGTCAACAGCAACACCATTATTTTACAAAATGGGACAAAGCATTTAACAATTTTTGAAAAGCCAGTGTTTCTCTTCCTTCTTGGAAGAAAAGAAAAATAAATATTTGAACCTTTACAGTCTTAAATGGAAACATTCCTAAATTTCTTGCCAAGAATTTGATTCCCCCTACAATTAGTATATGGTATGCTACACAGTTTTCTTTAGTTCTTTCCTGATAGCATATTATTTCTCCTTACCAAAAACATTATAGTACTTAATAAGGATAATTTCCAGTGGAGGGCAGAGACACTAATACCACACCAAACAATTCCTAGCAAAGCAGTTTCCAATCCTTCCACACTGAACGATGGCAATGTGATACACCACCAAGGATTTGCCTTGGCTATCAAAGCAAAATGCTGCAAGGACTTATCCCCAAACACCAGAATTCAGCAATGTCAAGATTAAGCACATAAATCTTTGATGTACCTTCCTTAACTAAAACTTACCACTTCATTTACAAGCTACCTTTGAAGCAAATGTGAAACTGTCCATTTACAAGTCTGATTCTTGTGCTTGCAGCTCAGAAGAATCCAAGGAAGCCTAGCTTGAAGAAGCCTGTGTTATAAACCTCTGCTCAAGAACTATGCAAGGCTTCCAGCATCAAGGACGTTAACACATTTGTTTATAAATAAATCCCATAATTATTAAGTGGTGTTCATACAGCTCTGTAAGATATTTTAAAGATAATTAACATTTTAGAATATCAGGCCTTCTTCTGGAAAAGGATGTATTTTCCCTGAGTTCAGAACACAAATGAATTAGTTCCTGTGTAAATTGGATACACTTCTCACTGGCACAGCAGAGATTCAATTTCAAATCAATCTTACATTACTGGTGGTGACAACACTGTCAAAACAACAGAACTCTATAAAAACATAATATGCAACAGATATATGCCTAACATTTCACAAATCATGAATATATCATTTAACAATCTTGCAAAACAAAACTGGAAGAAAATGCTACTATCATGTATGAAGGACACCAAGTCCTAAGTGATACAGAAGACATTACCTTCAGGTAACTAAGCTGGAAACACAGTCCCTCCAAAAATGTTCCCTTTGTCTTTTAAGCACTCTTCTATACTGACAAGAAGATTAGAAGCATACCTGGAGATCACCTGGAAGCACAAATTAGTATTTACAGACAGGATTTTCAATTAAGCAATATTCTCACTGACAAAGGAATGATGCTTTAACAGTGGAAATTGCTTTCACTGAGAAATCAGTTCTAATGTCAGGTAAAATAAAGCTTTTACTGCTAAAGTGCTAAGAGTACCCAAGAGAGCACAGAAAATTGGGGATTTATGTAGAACAAGAAACACAGATGGAAATCACTTTCTAACTTGTTTATCCATGAATCCAACTCAATTACACGCTCTAAAAAAATTCTTTCACTATCAAATATTAAACAAAATTTCGTAGAATATTTAAAGCCAGCCTCTCTCCCTGTGATGCAAGAAACACATTTGATTTACAAATTTTAATGTAATTATGCAAATGTCAAAACCTTCATTATGTCCTGCAAATAGTACCATCCTTTTGGGAATTTCATCAACTCAGTTTATTTTAAAATGTGCTTTTTCATCTCTTAATTGATTTTCTTCTGTCCCGCCTCACCTCCAGGAGGCAGCAAGTCGGAATTCGGATATCTTCCCTGCTAGTCAAGCTCACTTCAGACAGCAGAGTGCAGCTGTAATTAAGAATGCCCTTAGTCAGACAAAAAAAAAAAAAAAACCAAACCAAAATAAAAACAAACAAAGAACCAAAAAAAAAAAAAAAAAAAAAAAAAAAGGCAAGGCAGCAGGAGGAGAAGCCAGAAAGCCAGGCTGGCCTCCTAATCACTTGTTCAGATTCCTGATGCTCTGATGAAGATGCAGAGAGCAGAGTCACCAACATTTCTGACAACCTGGGCATCCACCCAACACACGTATCACAGATGCTAAAGACAAGCTGAAGCCCTGCCACAAAGTTTGAGACAGAATGTAGTTCTAAGAGCATTCTTCATTCTGTCACTCATTATCAGTGCTCAACAATAAATCAAGAATACAAGTCATAATTACATTTTCTGCTACTTAATGAGGCAGCCACATGCAGCTTCCTTCCCTTCCCACCAACTGTGAAACTTCAAGGTTCAAGAGAAAGATGCTTACAAGGCTAAAAAGGTCACTTTTTGTCTTATTCTGCAACAACATGAGCACCATTAAGTTCAAGTGCACTCTTCATGCTACATGCTTCCTTCACTACAGAACACAAGCACTTAAGTGATTTTGCCCATCTCCATTTATTCTGCACTGCATATCCTCACACTGTCTTTCCACAGAGAAAAGCAGAGGCCCCACCACAAAACCCCTTCCCTCATTATACTTTTCCTCTGCAGGAGACAATGATGCTTTTGCCTAGTAAGAGATACAAGGCCACTGTCTTCCCAAGAAACTGTTTCCATTAAAAAAACCACAAAGAACATGTGACCATAGGTACCCTGTAAGAATTCTCTTATAGGGAACCATTCATAGCACACTCAGAGAATGCTGGAGCAACTGTACATTCACCTTAGCCACTAAAACCACCCTGTTTCCATTTCACTGTCAACAATGACTTATGGTAAGACTTTTTATCTGAACGACTAATCAAATTGCTTTAGGAGCCTCACTTTTACATTATCATACACCACTATATAAGCACAATGGCAAACAGATGTTATCTAACTGGTAGAAGGATTCCCAAATCCTCTGAAGAGAGATTGTCCATTAACCATAAAATTAAGTAGGCCATGCAACTGCACAGCAATGAAGTGAAAACAAAAAGATCACATTTATAAAGGAGATTGGTTAAATTACTAACCAAGAATATTAGACATGGAGGCACCGTTTTAAAAACATTACTGGAGGCAACAGTATCACAATGCAAAAATGCATGGACATGGCATGGCAACACTTGAGAAGATCCCTGTGCTGCCAGCAGGATTCAGTTCATGGAGGGACCAGACCAAAGGCTACTGAAATTCAGGAAACCAATACACTGCAGGTAAAGTGTTATGACATCTTAAAATGAAACAGTGCTCAGATGTATGCATTCAAAGCATTTATGTTTTCTTTTTCTTTCAGCTTAGCCAACATATATTTTATATAGCAATGATATCTTTAAAAATTATTAAATAATCTTTGAATTGTTAAAAAAAAATGCCACTAGGAGCACGATAGTTAACATTACAAGCACACTGACAAAGTTAATCCCAGCTTTGATACCGAGTATCAAACCAAGTGATTACAAAAGCAGCTATGGACTAAGAACAGCATTAAACTTCTGAAGCCAATTTTCTATATCCACGAACACATGTGCAACAGCATACTGGAACTGCATCTGCACAGAACACACCAATCAGTTCCGTAACATCATCCCTGAAAATGGTCTGTGCCTTTTTAATTGTCATTTCCTCAGGCTATCTATTGATACTGCAGAAGAAGTAAAAAACAAGCACATCCAAAAGGCAGTAAGTACCAGCCACGCCGTATTTCAGATGGGTGTTAACTTGGATTTTATTTCTCTTTTGAATAGTAATTCAGTGACAATTCTTTCTTTGCCATGCAGCATTACTGAGACTTGTAGCTGCTGTGGTAACATATGCTCAAGAAACAGCTGTATCTCAGGCAAAGAGACTTCCTAACAACTCACTTCACAATGTCTGATTGTTCTAATGCAATTTGCTTTCTGCTGCTATAGTGGAAGAGATATGCCAGGCTTCTTAAACTGTTTAGAGAACACCAAGACTGAGGAGATAGAAGCATACAACTGAAAACTCTCAAGATGGGAAGCTTGTCAATTAAGAACAAACTGTTACAGGCAATAAGCAGCTGCTAACCACTTCCATAGGCTGGGAACAAAAATTACATTGTCCCACAGAGTTCCACACGCACTTTCCACCCTAGCCCATCACCTTCAAAAATATCTGTGCTGCTGTTTCAGATTTAATGTAATTTTTTCCTGTCAGTCTTAACTCTGTCATTTACAAATACTTAACTTTCAAAATTATACTGAGGCACAAAATAGTTTTTCATTGTAACTCAATACTCAGCTTCATACTCCACTACTTGAAATAAAGAGCAAAGCAAGACAATTTTAGAGCTTATTTGGCACTACTTACTCTCTAATTTCCCTACCCCTCTTTTTTTCCCCTCATCTGGCAAGCATTTCAAAATTTAGCATGCAAGTTACACGGGTTCAATTCAATTCCTAGATTAGACTGTTAACCCTAGATGTATATCTTTCAATCCAGGCTCCAATGTGAGGGATGTGAGCAACTCACAAGGTTTCTGTCCCTAAACCTGGCAAATCTCATGAAATGCAGGGTCAAATCTGAAAAACCAGAATCTTGTCGTTCTGTCATAAGGCCAACATCCCTCCTCCATCCAACCCACTATCCTCGATACATGTATCTTCTCTGGGTCAGTGCCAGGTTGTCTCAGAATGCCCCCAGGGAGGCTGAGAGGGACTGAAAAGGCCAGAAACGGTGAAAAAAAGTTTTGTAAGAAGCATACCCACTACCTCCAGCTGATTATATAGTGGTATCACTGAATAATTGCAGCAAAAGGTTTTCTGGGTCTGCTACAATCATGCAAATTCGGTTCAAAATGATTCACAAAGGAGTTACTAAATGAGCACTGACAGCCTTGTTTGCTAAATTTCATCCAAGCATCTTTCTCCCAATCTTAGAAGTATGATAATTGCTGAAGCCTCTGGTAGTTCCCCATGAAAAACAAATTAGGCTTTAATGAAATATGCAATCTCATTCCAACATACTGAGGCAGATTCAATCCTGCTTAATATTCCACAGCTAGTACCAAGCAGCTTCTGGAATCCAGAGGAGCTCTGGCAGATGAAGCATCCCCAGCAGTCCGTAGGCGTTTGCCTGCCTCCTGCTCCACGTCAGGGATGCAGGCGCGTGCGGCATGCGCGTGTTCCATCGCAGCAAAGCCACCTGTGCAACACCAGCACTGGGCTGTCAGCAGCCAACGGGATGGCACTTCCTAATGTACCCAGAGAGTCCTGAGTCTCATTGCTGAGATGGTTTTAATCGCTGCAATTTCATTTTGAATTTTTGATTCCCAAGTCCATCAACAAACATAGCAAACTATTAATTAGGATACAGTACCATCGTTTGAGAATAATCAAATAAGACTAAGGCAGCCTGCAGTAAATCCTGTACACTTACCTTGGAAATCCACATTTCAGTTCATTTCTGATGAAAGCTTATTCCATTTCACTTTTATGTCCCCCAGACTTTGAAGGCAGAAATCAAGGACACTTTTAAAGAGGCACACATTACAGAAGGAGGGACTTTCACATTCTAGCCTAAACTGGACTGAATTTCAAGCTGCATTAGATGTGATAAGTTGACTTCTACAGAGTGAGAGCTTGCATTAGAAGTCATTATGATTTTTTTTCAAGATCAGTGGTGATATCACTTCACATGCATGCCTGCTGCTTCCACTTTTTTTTAGTGTCAAGCAAGGCTTTTTCTCCTTCCTAGTAGCTAAATCTAGAGCACAATAAAGGACTCTCTATTTAATTTGTCTTTAGTAAGGCACTGCATTCCTAAACAACTTCTGGGCGCATTTTTCAGAACAAAGAAGTCACAGTGCTTTAACAGGTAATGTAACACTTCACATTTTTATATGGGACTTTGAAAACATACCATGGTGCTTGCAGTAGCAGCAACACAAAAATAAAAACACAGAAAAACAGTCTCTCAAGTGAGACCACAGTGGGAAAGCATGTATCCCTGAAGGAGAATGCTGCTCTATCACATTTCCAAGCAGCTTTGTAAAACGAAGCCAGGCAGAATTAGCTATTATCCAAACACTACGTACTCGCAGAGCACAGTGTATTTCTCATTCCGAGCGCTGCTCCAAGGGGCAGAGAGGTCCCTGGTCTGACAATAGCCTGCTACCAGGTGGAAACAATTAAGGAAGGAAGCTCTCCTCCACTCAGCAAATTATTTCCTAGCAATCCCCACTAAAGCTTGTGCCACGACCTAATTTAACCACTTCACTTGCATCATGTCTCTGTCTTCCTGCAAGCGTAGGAAAAGACAACTCCGTGAACTCTCCTTGTTTCTACAGAGCACTTTGATTTCTTTCCTTTGTCATAATCGTACCTGTTTTTAAAAATCAGTCTGCCTTCTTCCTGTATCTGAAAGCTGATATAAGGAACATCTTTTTTGTTGTGAATCAGCCTAATTCTGTTTCCTATCAATGTATTAACTTAAAGCACCTAAAACTTTAGCTCAGATATAACAGCAGGGTATTTTCTTGGATTTTTTTTAAACATAAAGAACAGGGGAAGGGAAGGAGTATAACAGATGATGCCACTGATTTTGTGATATTTTTCTAGTAATCCCGCCTAAAAAAACACTGATATTTGTTTGCACAGTAGAGCAACAATAATGCTAGTCTCTTTCTACTTTATCCTCTTTTTATGTGATACTGTTGTCATCCAGTATTACTGGCAAAGAAAGATTTTTAAAACAAAGGTTAACATGATATATTCTGCATATTTTAGCAACACTATTTGGTCATCTCCAATATTTTTGTCCTCCAAAGCAAGAAACCAGTATCCATTCCTTATCAACCAAGATGATTATTTCTAAAAGCTATTAGTAAACAACCATACTCCAAGGAGAGAATCCTCTCATGCATGTAGAAGTAAATGTTTGAAAACATTTGACTTGAAATACTAAACCATTATGAATGGAGACAGAGAAGGGGAGAAGTCTCTCTGGTAATGAAATTCATTGAGCCTGCACAAGCTGCACATTTTTGTTCCCTCTGAGCAATATTCTTACCCCCACAACAACTTTAAAATAGACCTAAATATTTTAAGAAGATGAATTTAGGAAAAATAAATCTTGCTCATGCTGCCACTATGACATCAGGCTCAAGTTTTTAAATCAGAAATTCAGGGTTACACAGCAAGAGCTATCCTATCAGTATCAGCACTGCAGACCACCTACCCACACACACAAGAACATGCATAGCAGAAAAAAGTAGATTTCAAGCTGCTTCCAGTTATTTTTCCTCCCTATTCAATAAAAAAAAGGCATCACCATGTTTGCCAACATCAAAAGTAAGGAATAATATCACTTTCTATCTCTCTCTCAGAAACAGTTAAGGGAAGAGGATGAGGATGCAGCATCATGGTCTCAACTGCAGATTGGTCATTCTGAGTCTTTCATTGACAACCTGAATTTGAAGAAGGAAAAGTCATCAGTACCTGAGTTAACATCACTCTACCATGAGCACAGATACCCAGTGCACGCAGTAAAACTCTTAAATCCAATGCCCTTAAACACTCAAAGGTGACAGAGAGAGCAACCAAAGTCTCTGGATCTTATTTCCTAAGTGTATGAACCAAAGGAAAAAAGAAAGGGATGAAAATAACACTTCTCACTTTGAAGACATGAAGTAGGAGCAAGGCAATTATGAATGGGACATGGGTAGCAGCTCCTCCCCAGCAATGACTTACAACACCAAAGGAGCTGTAAAAAGCAGCAGCAGGAAACACAGCATGGAGAACTCCAACACACTTAATCCTCAGTAAAGGGAGCCCAGCTTAGAGTCTGTGGAGCTTTTTACACCACCAGAGGGGCACAGAGTACCTAATTACTTGCTATAATTACCAAAATCCATTAAATAGGGAGTTCATTTCTCTGTCACCTTGAGAAAAGAGTTTGGGAGGGTTTTTTTAGGCAGGGAGGGGGCATAAAAATATATTTTTGTCCCATCAAAAAAATTAGTAAGAGTCCTTGAATTTTACATCATCCTCAACAACTGAACAGCCTTGTTCTGAAAATACGAAACATTAGCAAAACTGTCAGCCCCATAACATGATCATTGCTTTACTTCCTTGGCAACAAAGGAAACTTTTAATGGAAAGAGATTTAAAGTACAGTGTGCACATTCCTCTCCAGACTGCAACCTTTTCGAATAGACTCTAGTCACAATACATCTGCTGACTGTATCTTCTAGAAGGGATTTGTAAGGCCAAACAGGTCATACACAATTTAAGAGCTTACAATCCCACTCGATTAAAAGTACATTACTCTGAAAACAGGAGTTCACCTCCTGGTTCTTCTTCATACATGTTCAGGAAAGAAACTCCAAAGAGGTCAAGAAAAAGTCCTTATACAGAAGCAGAATTTGATGAAAAGCATGAACTAAGCAAATGTATCTATGACTTCTACTTACACACATCTGTGCTGGGAAAAATCCTACCCTGAAGCACAGGCACAAAAATTGGTGCCCTCCATCTGTGCATTGGATTGATGCTGGTTTAAAGCTGACCGTGTGCTTAGCCGGTTGTCTTCAATAAATAAATAAATGGAAGTGTTCCGCAAAAGGCTGCTCTTGCAAGCGTATCATCAACTATTAACACAAATACTGCAATAACTAAGCAGATCTCCTCTGGCCTTGCACTGTCAGTAATACTGCTCAGCAATCCAAAATTAAAACCAGTACAAAGAAAAACTGAGTAAATATCAAAACAATAAAATATCTGGAAAAGAGGAAAAAATATATATATATTGGCCTTAAAGCACCTGCCAGTAGTCTGCCAGCACTACAGCCAGCAGTGCCCAGCTATGCCAATGCAAAGACTCAGGTAAAGCTGCCTCACCAAAAGCACTTTTGTGTCTTTTTCCAGGCTCATTTTCAAAACTGTCATAAAAAAACAGGGAATTAACAGCTAGTTCTTCCACAGTAAAGAACAAAAATCTGAAGAAGGCTGAAATGTAGCACAGTTGAAAAACCTATACTCAATAGTGTAAACTCAATACACAAATCTGAACAAAAATACAAACCAAAAAACTAACAAAGACCCAAAGAAAACAAAACAAACAAAAACAAAGAACCCTCAAAATCTATTAAATAGACTAGAACCAGAAAGTAAAGCTGTTCAGAAACTGCACTTTACAGAAGCTAAAAATACTCTTCCCCCTCGTACCTTATCTCCTCAAATAGGAGGAACATATGTGAATTTAGAAATTTCAATATTTGGGTAATTCTTCTGGTAGCAAGGATGCCACAAACTGGAATTCCTGAAAATTGCTCTGGATAAGAGCCTGTAAATCTGCAAGACACAGAGATATCCACTGAACAGCAAAGTAAAGCTGGACTAGGCTCAGTAAAGAATGGCTAAAGGAGGATTTGACTTAAGCCCCCACCCAGCATTCACAGAGTGATTGTGTGGCACATGAGGAGTTAAAACGTCAGTTTTCAAAGCACAAACTACAGTTAATATGTGAGAAAAGCCCTCTTCAAAATCAGGGAAAAATTAATTCTAATACTGCATTTGTATTTCTTTCTTTCCTGCCACTTTTTTCAGATGAAAAAGGAAAGGGATAAAAGACAGACTCCCCCCCTTTCCAATACAGAAATGCATATTCCTTGCTCTGAAAGAGCGAGCAGAACAGACACATTAGGTGGTTTTGGTTTTTTGGTTTTTTTTTTAAATTGGAAAGCCATGAGGCACACATAGGAACAAACAATCACAAAGGGCTCTGTTTCACTCCAGGTTTTTAAATGGTGATAGGATGGTATTCATAACACTTTGTGCAAAAAGCACTTAGGTACTAATTCTTCCAAGATGCACAGCAGTCTAGGCACTGCTAAGCAGGTTCCAATGCTCATGCCTGGGTTTTAGCTCTCAGCAGCCAGAAGCAAGCATGGCTCCTGAGGTCCCCAGACACACTGCGAGTGGGGACCTCAGGCTGCAGCTTCCACCCGCAGCTTTTCAGATCAATACTGCCAGCAGCAGGACAAAGAGAAATGCTTCAAGACTAGCTGACTTTGGAGCTGAAAACATCTTCAGACAGGAATTACTGATACCTCACAGAAGGGTCAAAGCCAAGCCTACACAAGCCACCTAATATCAAAGCCACAACCTAGGAAAAAAAACAGAAGGGAGGAAGACACATGTTTAATTTCATGGCATCACAAAACTTTGCAAAAATACATTTCAATCTTGTACATTCAACAGTTACTCTGGGATTAATACTGCACAGAGGGGCTGAAGGTACAAGGGTTATTAATATCAGTTCCTCAAAGAAGAATGTTTGTAGGTTGAAATAATAAGGTAATCTTTGTATTACCCCTGTATATTTCTAGATATTGAAAAAGTTGTTATTAAACAAAGTGACATGGAAACTGTAGAAAAGGCAGTCTGCAATACCTACAACACTTGAAAAGGTCTCATGTACGAGGTTCCAATCCTAGAACTATTGAACTTGCCTAGCAGAGTGGAACATTATGTTAAAATGAAAAGAGAAAGTAGATTGCACTAACAGAAGTTAAACCTAGATTAATTTAAAATTAGAAGATTAACTTTTTACCTGTAGAAAAACAAATTATTTTAACAGAAAATGATGCACATAAAGTGGAGGCAGTTAATCCAAGCAGTACATCGTTCAAACTGTCTATCAGTATTTATGAAAATATTTAATCATCCACCCTTCTCACTGCCAGCCTCCTCGTACTGCAGATTATACCTTAAGCCATTTCCAAAACATTTTCAGTGGGGATGCTTTGTAGGACAAGAACTGAATCAATGGCAGAGCACCCTTCCTGAGTACAGTCAGCTCACAAATGCAGGCTGAAGCTGAAAATAGTAAAAGCAAAACTTTTAAGAGACATGTTTTCAGGGACAGTGAAACATAATCTAAAACAAGGGATGTGCATTCACTGAGCCTCACAAACAATACCAAATACAACAGGACCAACTCAGCAGCTCTGTATTTTTGATCTCTTGCTGCCTAGCACCCAGCTCCTCACCAGATATCCACTGACAACACTTTCTGCATTGGATCACAACAACAGACAGCAGGTCTCAATGACATTTGAGTATAAGCTCATCTACAAATACCCATTTTTTCCCTCTAGCTGTCACAAGCAGGGATGCTATCAAAGGGAATTGCTGACACCATATCACTACTCCACACCCCACCCACAGGGGCACTGGGGACAGGGCACATGCAGCTGGCATCACTGGGGGATTGGTGATGGGGGGAGGACAGCCTGCCACTCATCCCTGGAAATCAAATCTGGGATTTGATTTTGACCGTTCACTTAGCTGAAATAGGGCAATGGTACACAGGTTCAAAGAGGATGATGTTGCTCTTATCTCCACCAGCTCTGCGGGGGTCAGGGCCAGGTTTCCAGTGTCCCTGCAGCTTTGCTGAAGCCAGAGGAATCAAAGGGAACTCGGACAGCTGCTGCAGGATTATCGGAGCAAAGCAGGCAGGACAAGCCGAAGGCTTTCAGCGAGGCCAACACACCAGTTCTGCAGCAAACGCTCCTGGAAACCAGCACAGCCTCAGGATTGCAGATGCTCCAGATCTAAAGGGGCTCCTGACCCCAACAAGGGGAAGACTCGCACAGATCTGCCCTGCAGGCAAAGGTATCCTAAAGAGTGCGCTGCAGCTCATGAGCAAAACTGATGAGTAGAACACATTTTACATAAACACAATGGTTTCCTATTATTTTTCTATTTTATGATCTCAGAGTGTTCAACAACTTCAGGTAATATAGAAGAGACATAGTTACCTGTATTCACCAACACCAACCCTGACACTCATTCTGACCAAATACTTACAAAAGTGAGGGCAGCAGGTTCATCAATTATAAAAATCAATAAAAACATCAGGTTTCGAGAAGAGAATAATGACATTTAAAGAATCCAACCCATCACTGAAGATGCTTTCCTGCAAGACAAGTACAAGCTCCAAGCAGGTTTGTCCTTGGCCCATAGAAGGTATGATATAAGAGTGAGGTAGGAAAGAATAAGTGAACACAAAGAAAATGCTATCACAAAAACCAGGAGACAGAAAAAAATTAATATTGACCGGTGAGAAGATTAGTTGAGCTTGTATCACTTTCACGGTTCATGGTCTGTGATCATATGAAATTGCTTTTATTCCCAACATTTTTTTTCTGGTAGTGTTTAGGTTTTGTTTGATATTGAAAACAACCAACCCTACATATAAAAAAAAAAAGAAAAAAAACCCAAAAATCCAACACACAGAAGAAAGTAATGTTAATACAATTGAAAGAGAAAAAATTTGGAAAATACTACTGAAAAGTATGCACAGAATTATTTACCTAGAGAAAGCTATAGGCTAGTCTTTGTTAAAGATGCAAATTTTATTCAGTTAATCAACGCATGAGTGCAACTTCAAATATAACACTCTGAAGGCTCACATCACCACCTCAGGCAAATTCACAGATTAGCTGGTGGCACTGCTGATGATTCCAAGCTTAAAACCAGAGTAAATATTTATTAACATTAACCACTGCATTTTGATTCAGTGATTTAAGAAATATAACTGCCTTCAGGAAATACTGAATCCTTTTTTTCCTAGACATAGTTACACTGAAAGAGGAAAACAGAATTTTCCAAAAGCTTTCTGAAACATGAAGGAAAAGTTATGGGCATGTGATTTAAATATATTACCAAAAAAAAAAGTACAGCAATCCTTTATTAAACACAATTAATTTTAATTGTGACAGTCAATCCTTTAATGATGGTTGATGAAAAACATTACACACAATTTGCTTTCCCCACAACAATGCTACAGATACAGATTTTCATTATCTCATTGATATCCACAGCACGAAGTAATCAGAAATAAAACATGAGCAAAATCTGTGATTTTTTTACGCCCTTGAAAAAATAAGACAGTCAACAATGTTTAGGTTTACACAAGCAATCCTACTAAGTAAAATAAAAAATGGGCAGGGGTAGATACGAAGTATGTTGGTTTTGGGTGGGGACTTTCGTTCCAGCACAGGGGCCTGAACAACGTTTTAGGGCTTCAAGGACAGCTTCAATTTCTGTAGTCTCTCAAGGAAGCAACTCCAGAAGGATCAGACTGCTTCAGATATCATGTTATGATAATAAATTAGAAATTATAGAGTTTATGCTTTTGAACCACCCATACTGTAGATAAGCCATTTTTGGACTAAGTCTGGTCCTGGTCTCTATCTCAGTTTTCTGGCTACAACTGCCCTGAATACAGAGCAAAAACTCTAGCACATGCCAGAAATATAACTCAGATTAACATGGAAGCACAGAAATAATGCTCTTTTAGCTCAGACTCTGAGTATATTTAGATCTTGGAGGAACTCAAGAGTATGAACTGTCCATATGTCACCCTGGACAATTTCCTGCTTTTAGTTCTTAGGTTGGACAGAGATTGCAGCTGTTCCTCACTTTATAGAGTCTCCAAAACTCCAACTTAATCACTTTGACAATAGAACATTATTGCTACATGAATGTATTTTACATATAATAGGTCTTGTTATTGCCTTCTGAATTTTGCTATTATCTACCTACCACTTGAATTGTTTTCATAGCATTACCTTGAGCTTTGGTGGGAGCAGCACTTCCAGGCTACAAGAAAACTTTCTCTGCAGTTGCTACTGGCTCACCTGTGCAAGCATGGTGCTCCCACACCACGTGCAGACCAGTTCTGCCCCTAAGTACAAGGCCAATCTCAGCACGCACAGAACACAGATGCATTATAAGAAATGCTGTATCAGCTAAAGGTGAACACAGGCCATAGCCATTAACGCTTCTAAAGCATTCCTCTTGCCTAAGAAAATGGCATATTAAAAAAAAATGGCAACAACACAAGAATCTCAGTGTTTTCTTGTTGGTTTAACACGAGAGAGGGAGATATACGAACAAGCTAATGGGGATGGGGAATACTATCGCTTCTATTTTTCATGGTAAATTGATAGGTATAATTATATAATGCATTTCTAGCAAGATCATGCCAACATTAAACATGAGGCAGTATACAGGGAACTACAAGAAAACTCATAAAGCTTCACTTATTGCTCTTGAGACCATTCACCAAACATTTCAGTAAAACTCCACACTGAGCTGGTCTCTGAATACATTAGTTGTGGCTACATTTCCACTTTCAGACCACAAGTCTTGGAAACCTGGGAGTATAATGTGTCTTTACAAATAATTTCTTCTTTAACATAAAAATAAAGTTTTCCTTTGTCCTTGAAGCTAAGACATAGTAGGAAAGAAGAGTAAGTCCAAAAAGGGAGACAAAAGCCTAACTACCTGGAATTAAAGATGTGTGTCTACTATAACAATAACCTAAGCAAACAGGGAAAAGAAAACTTGTTTAATTCATAAGATTAAATCTTATAATGGGGTAATAAATGAATGCCACATGCTGAGCAGTGCCACATTTGACACTCACAGTCAGTTCTCACGTTGAGAGGGATTTGAAAACTTCTTCAGTATGACATACACAAAGCACAAGGCCACTTTGAGAGTTTTCCACAGCTTTATATCGACTATTTCTTCATACGCATAGCCCTAAAAATAGGCCTAGTTTCTGATGATAGCTCAGCCTGGACTTCCATCCAAACCACTATTGCCAAGACGAGGTTAAAGCCTCACGCTTCATTAGCCACACAGCAGCCTTGGCAAGGGCCAGCTCAAAGCAGCAGTGCTCTGCATCATCACCGTCTGTCCCAAACTAGGAATTAGTGTGAGGAATAGCCAAAACAGGCAGTCACAAAACTGTAGCTTCTGTAGCAATCAAGCTTTTGCACAGCATCAGCTAAGTCTCTGTCTTCAGTCACATTGTTTTAGCCATTTTCCTTTCCCAAACAATTTATCCTTTTTTTAGGCCATATTGTGTCTTTCTTCTCAAATGGGCTTAAATCTATTAAGTAAGTCATTGCTCATTTCTCCTACTTTGGTTCCAGCATCTGTTTTCTGTATATGTCTTAATAGCTTTGTATTGTAGGAAATCAGAGGAGAAAACCACCCAGGGAGACAGAGAGAACAGGTTAGAAGAGTAACATGAAAACACATGGAAGGCAGGAGTGAAATCCCCAGAGACCTCCGTGGTCTCTGGCTTCCCTGGTACCCTCTGACCAGATTATCAGCACTGATTGCTTACCCTCACTTACCCTACTAACAGTCATCCCTTCAGACGTGCTGACCATGCTGATGGCATGATCGATCTTAGGTTTCTTTCCATCAAGCAAACAGGCTTAAGCAGTTTGACCCAGCCTGGCTTCTGACAACACGAACAGCTGAGATTGCCAAAGCCTAGGGATAATGTCTCTCAGCAAAGGCAGCAGCATTCATACTCTGAGAGCAATTCTTCTCACAGCTTGTGTACTGGGTTTGGATCTTTTGCATCTCACACTCCTAAGAGCCAACAAGGTCTGTATCTCATTTCACCTTTTCTCTTGTCTTCTGTCTTGCCTTTTCCTGTCACCAGACCTTCCTTATTTGACACCCTAATGTTTAGATGACTCTTGTACACTACTCGGTCTCTAAGACACAGGACCACTGCCTCTTTTCCATGCATTGCTCTTCTGATACTTTTCAGTCCAAAACTCCTTGGGGCAGAAAATCTCTTCTCAAGAGCTCCTGAAAGCACCCTAAGATATTACTCCTTACACAGATGGATAAAGTAATGGAAGTGAATGAAATTGCATCAGTATCTTATCAGACCAACACAAAACCACTTTAAAACTTAAAAAAAAAAAAAAAAAAAAAAAAAAAAAACACAAAAACTGGGGAAAAAAAAAAAAAAAAAAAAAAAAAAACACCAAAGACTGAGTAAGAAGTACAGAAGTATTTGCCCCAGTCATCTTCTGTGCACACAACAGCCAAAGAGTTTGGAACCAGTGCCAAACCTTCTACTGCCTCTCTGCTTTACTTATTTACCTTCTTGCCCACTACACCAAATCTCCTCTCTCCATTCCCCAACAAGAGCTGGATTCCACAATCAGCAAAACAATACAGCTGGGATAGTCCTTCTCCATTCTCCAAACACATTGACACTATTAGTCTCCAGCTTGGGGAAGAGACAAGGTTCTACACCTACCTGTGAGGAGAGAGAGAGCAAAGAGAGAAGGAAACTTTGCAGCCTGAGTCTGACCTCACCTAGGAGTTGGTGTTCCTCCCATCACTGGCATTCAAAGCCATGAACATAGAGAAAAACAGCCTGAGCATGCCAAAATGAGGTCACTCAGAACAATGAACAGTAGCTATTATTTTCTTAAGACCTCAATATTTCTCTCTTTATGCAAGTTCATTGTACAATAGAGCAGGTTGAGCTTAAATGAGAATTAGGCTGCAGCTTTTTAGTATGCCCCAGGTAAAACAAGTGAGCATGCACAAAGGGCACCTGATAACATTATCTGCACGTGCACTATTGTGTAACCGTTTCCATAGGCACAAAGGACTGTCAAGCTGCCATAAGACTTCATGCTAATTGCTTTGTGCGTATTATGAAATGTAAATTAGGACTCCCTCAAAAACCTGGAAAATTTCACTTATCTAAATCTCACAGGATTATAAGAGGGCAGTCATTCAATATTTTTTCCCACCAAGAAACGTAAAATTAGGCTCTGCAAAGATGTCCTGCACAAAGAGATGGATCTGGTAGTGTATATAGCAGTTGTTTTGCTGCACATGCAGCTCCAAATCAAATTTGCAAACTGGTGAAACACCTGGAAGGGAGAGCCTCAGATGGTGAGAACGATCACAATTATGGTAATAACCCACAGCATTTCTTTACCAAGTGTGATGTAAAATTAAGACGTTAATATACATGATAATTAAAAGAGTTGACACAATTATCAAATGTCGCAGGACTCCTAGGACTGAAAGGAAAAGGTGGGGGGAGCTGCCCTGTAATTTCTATTTTACCTTTCTTCTTCCAAAAGAAAGTCTGCTACTAAGTTTTTCTGAATAATGAAACATAATAATGATATTTACATGTATTTGTGCCAAAAATATAAAATAAAAACATATTACAAGCACATCCCATAAACATTTTCACTGCTTCATTATTTAGGACCAACCAAGCATTTTATGAATTGTAGTTATTTATGATGTTTTATATACTGCATTTGTTTATGCACAAAATGATTCCCTACTTCCTCACTGTGGCTTTTCATCGCTCAGCAGCAAGACAAGGCAGACTTCAAACTGTGTTGCAAGGGTCTTATTCTCGTATCCTCGCTGGCCCTGTATCCTGCAAACACACAGCCATGTGTTTAACTTTATATATGCAAGTAGCCTAACTGAACTCATTCACTAAATTCTAGACTTACTTAAATTGCCACAGGTTTTACCATTGATTCCATTTAGACCCAGATTTCATCTAATGGGACTATTTACATCTGAAAAGCTGAACACATGTCCGAGTGTTTGTAAAACTGAAGTCCCAACAGCAAAGACAACGCATACATTGCCATTTTATCTCTTACTAGCATGTCAGACCTACAAAACTATTTGCTTTCTTTTGGATTTTAACTAAGTTAGGACAAAATAAACACATCTTTACTAAAGCAGATGATTAAGTTACATTTATCCTTATTTTTGAATATTACTAAGCAAGTTATCCTCTCCAATCTGCAGGAAATAGTTAATGCATAATTGTCTATGCACAAACACTGACTTTGCTTAGCAGAAGAGTTCACTTGTTCATTTGTACTTCAAAAAAGAATAAATTTTGGCAGCTACATGAATAACAGATTAATAAGGTGTAGTCTTCTTTC
Organism: Pyrgilauda ruficollis; assembly: GCF_017590135.1. Classification (NCBI taxonomy): domain Eukaryota; kingdom Metazoa; phylum Chordata; class Aves; order Passeriformes; family Passeridae; genus Pyrgilauda; species Pyrgilauda ruficollis. The sequence goes on from NW_024524600.1 coordinate 7,193,959, forward strand.
TTTAATTAGAACAGCAGCAATATTCAACCAATCTAAATTGAATTCAATTACATCAAAGTTTAGTCAGTTTCTGAAGCAAAGCCTGAAATATAATCTCTGCATTTGCTTCCTCATTCAGTTTTCTTTTAAAACATGGATAGTGTTAGCTACCCAAGGAGCTAATTTCAAACTTTGAAAAGAAAAAAAAAAGGAAACCCAAACATTGCAAAGTCAGAAGAGATCCTTCACTGCAGAAAGAAAAAATTAAGCAGCTCTTGATGCAATTCAGAACAATGACTAAAAAAATAAGAACTCTCTAAACACAAATAAAACAACTTGCTTTTTCTGATTACCATACTGCTTATTATATTTATAAGCTCAGAAACTGCCAAGGGCATAACTGGATAATAATTTAATCACTCTTTTGGAAAAGTCACTGATTGCAGGACCCATCACTTTACTTTATCCATGACCTGTGCTGCTGGTGCAGATGTAAGATAGCATGTGAGTACAGATGGGATGAAAAATTATGTTTTTAATTGTGTGTGTGTATACAAATATATACATATATATAGTTAAGATGTACAATTAAGTATATTAAATGCAACCATCCTGTTATGAAAAGGGTTCTTTTGCATTTTACAACACAAAATACAAAACAAGAAGTCTTCCTTGAGCACTTATTCTACAAGTGTGCTCACTTAGTCTTAGCAAAGCACTAACTGATACAATTTCAGATTCATTCTTAGAATTATCACAGTATCTGCTCTTCCTTAACAGGATCAGTCTCTGCTATTTCACAAACTTTATATAGGATTTCATTCTAAGAAAAATGAGAATGGAAAACAAACACTCTCCACTGATACAGCACACAGAGGTATATTAAGTACAATACTGTACATCTCCATACTCTACACACAGATGTTTCCCCACGATTTCTTATCTTGAAAGAAGTATGCAAAATAAAGTGCTCTCAGTGCCCTTGTTCAAGCAAAAACCTTCAGCCATCACTCCCACTATGCCACACAAAGAACAGCTGTCTTAAATCCTTGACCACACTAAGATCCAGTGCAACTTGTATTTTGAAGCAGAATTGTTTCAGTTCCACTAGACAAGCAGGAAAAAAAAAAATGATAAATTATTTTAATCACCCTCATAACTAAAAATTCTCAGCCACATCACTTAGATTTTTCCTTACAGAACACTTATAGACAGACTGAGGCACAGGCATTAGTAAAATAACTCTATTCTGGAATCTGGTAATCTTTCCCATACTTACATTTACCTGTGTCTTAGTTATTTATTTTTATGCTTTAGAGTAATTTTACTTATTCAGAAAAGAGTTCCCTAACATGAGGATTCAGAGTAAGAAACTGAGGTTTAAATCTTTTTGCTGTAAAATACACTCCTGTGCTTTTTCACATCATTAACAATTAGCAGGCATAGTGTGAGCACAAACTGAAACCCCCTGCCTACAGTAGGCTACAACACACAGAACCTCAACAAAATCTATGAATTTCAGTCCACAAGATGTTCAGAAGAAGCCAAGCACAGAGCCAAACTGATAGACTGAAATACCACACACAGCATGTGTTTCTGGAAACTGTGCCTAACAGGGTGGTACCTTGCTCCAAGATACTGCATCCAAGCCTTTCAAGATGTGTATGGTACTTATCACCATAGCACCTGCAGATCTGTACTATCCAAATTTCCTGCTTTGAGAAGCCTTCTTCTCCAACACTATTGTCAAATGGCACCAAGATCCAGAGCTGCAAAGAGGAGCAAACCTTTTCCCTGCAAAATTAGTTTTTTTCCGTACACACCAAGCCAAGAGCTCAGAATTACAATAGGGTTAACACTTATCTTAGTGATATACGGACAAAATGATACAGGTATTCCTATACAGTCTGTATTTTCACCATTTTTTCAATAATATAAAATATCAAATATTACTAATTATTAGTACGGAAGCTAGCAGACTAGGTATATGGCGCACAAATAACTGAAAGTCAATATTCCTTAAGGGCTTTTTTCTTTGTGGGATTCTTTCCTCACCTCACCACACACTTGCCCAGACTCTAAATAAAGCGGCCCTCAATTGTTCTCGGACAGGATTGCTCACATTGATTGAAAACAGAACATTTAGGAAAAAAAAAAATGAAAGAGCTGACTGTCCCCTAGAGGAGAAGAGTTTCCTGAAAATTCTTACAGGTTTACTGATGTTAACATATAAACATCACCTTTTTCATTAATATCCTATTTTGTTTTGTCATGTGCTACAAGCAGACTCTAAATTCCGGAAGACCAACTAGCTTCCTTGCCCACTGGACATCCAATCTTTCCTTTTGCTCGAACCCTGTATTAGGCATGAAACTCCAGTTACTCAACTCCATCAGGGTAATCCCAGGTTCCACTCAAAACACATACAAATCCACCCATTCAACATTCAGTGAGACTTTCACAGAATTGCAACTTTTGGGAGGGACCTCTGGAGGTCATCTAGTCCAAGACCCACCACACTCCATGCAAGTAAAGCAGGTTCACCTGGAGCAGGTTGCACAGGAATGTGTCCAGGTGGGTTTTAATTACCTCCAGAGAAGGAGACTCTCCACAACTACTCGTCTTTCAATTAAAGCACACTCCAGAGAAACGAAAACTGCTCTGGCTAAGCAGCATCTAGACACCTTACAGTTCTTGGTGAAAGAGAAATCATATAAAACAAGTTCGTTTCTTAAAGCCCAAGTCATAACTTCAAAATAGCCAGACACCCTTACGAAAGCTTGAACCATCCAGCACAACAAACGGTCAAAGATGTGGCTTCAGCTGCCACAAGTCTGCCATCACAATGAGCAGGAAGAGGGAGGGAAGAAGCCAAGCAGTAAGAGATGTGGTGACTTGCAGCATCACTCAGGGCCCATCCTGACACAGCCCCAGGCTCATTTGGGTGCAGCAGGCACTCCTCCGAGGCTTCACCTGCCAGTCATACTCCATGAGCCACATCACCACAACCATCTCCATGGCAGGAGCTGCTTTCAACAGCCAGGCAGAGCAGGAACGTGCCTGGCAGCAAACAGCAGCACAGGCAGAACTCCAGGTGATCCAGCTTGGCCTTGGCTTTTTTACCATGAGCACAACAACGTGAGGAACCATTTCCTTTGTGGCCTTTCCCCATTGTTAAGTCTTTCATTTTCTGGATTAAAGTATATTTGAGAACTCTCCAGAAGCGTGATGTTTATTAAAGAGAAATACTAACATTTTTAACAAGCCAAGTGATTTAAACGCAAGAGATGAGTAATGTACTGTGAAATGGAATAGAACATATAACTATATCTTTTCACAAAAATAGAAAATTTATTCAAGTACATTGGTGTTACAAAGAAGCTACAAAGAACTGTGCTACAAAATAAGAGCTGCTAGACACAAAAATGTCATTTGATTAAATTTTTTCATTATGCTTAGTACTTCTTCTTTCAGCAGGCTTTATTTATACAGCCATGAAGTATTTAAATTATTTTTTTGGCACTGGAACCTTAATTCAGATCAAAGTGATTTAAAAAACCTAAGTTTTCTTCTCCTTTAATTATAAAAATGTAAGACATCAGAAGTTTAATTATAAATAATTGGTTAAAAAAAGGAAACCTTTCTTCTGCAACTAATGTTAATTTTGCCAGAACAACACTTCTTTCTTAAAGAAAATAAAACCAAAACAAAACAACCCCCACAGACAAAATGACCTTTAAAAGTTTCCTCAAGTACAGTTGAAACTGTTTGAAGAAAATTAAACACATACACGGAAAATTCATGGAATTTATTACAAGAAAATTCTTGTTATAATTCAAGATTTTGCAGTAAGGAAATACATAGATAGAAGCATACCAAGAAGTATCTTCCCAGGAACTGTACAGTTTTTCTTTTTGGCATGGGAGCTGGAAGGAGGCCTGGAAAGCCAAAGAAAGGATAGCAGAATGGGAGCAACCTTGCTAGAGACTCATAAACCAAACTTCTAAACCAGAAATTATTTCAGAGAGTTGCCCAGGATGATTCACCAACTAAATACTGGCACCAAAAAGGTCAGATGGGCCGATACATTTTAGTGATACCTAGAGTGCTGATGTAAAACACAAAGTAAGGCTTGTTAAGATCCTGCCTCAAATGTCAGTCTAATTTCTTCATCTTCTTATTGAAATATTAAAACAATCAACACTGTTGCTATTACCAAGTAGTAATATCAAATAAATACAGTATAAAATACAAGAGAAGGTATGACAGCACCTTCCGTGTCACATAACTGTTGGAAATGAGAGGATAAAGCAAGTCACAGTGTTCCTTCAATTTTTCTTTATTTGAAAAGGAAAAAATATATATTTTTAAAAAGCATATGAAGCATGAAAAAAAAGAGTATAAAGCAGAAGGTTCATAACCTACAGAACAACAGCTGCAAGTTCCACCCACAGAGTCACACTCGACACAATATGGACTCCTACTTCAGTAAGGGAAATCCACAGTGTTATTTGGAGACAGGAAACTTAGGAAAGTTACTCTAATGGCCAGAAGTGACTGCAGACATCTCATCTGAATTTTCAACTGGATCTAATCCTCTTCTCAAAGTAGCCCAGTACAAGTCCCCTCAAACAAAGGAGCCAGCCAAGCATAACTGATTTTGACCCAGGAAAGTTGACAGGCTGTGAAATGAAACCAAGAAGATTCCAATGTTTCCAAAGTGCTACAATATGCAAAGACTAAAAATACCAACAGGATCAGCCTGCATAGGAGAAACTACTTAACAACCTATAAGCATTGTGTGCTTCAAAAGGAAGACTTTTAAGTGTATTATTTAATGTGCTCCTTTGCACATAGGGCAGCAAGAGCCCCCCATATCTTTTCAAAGGTCCACCACCAAAAGCACACTCTGAAAACACCATCACACTATATACGCACACAAAAGACTTGGACAAGCCAAAGTTAAAGTCACAGAAGTGGCAGACTTCTGAAATTAATCCCCACTTCAAGATTTCATGTGAGAGACTGAAACAAATCAGTTGCTGACAAAAAAAAAAAAAAATCAAAAAAATATCAAATTATGCTGGATTAAGAATTCCAGTTCTTCCCAGTTTGCCTACAAGATGCTGGTTATCACTTTATAATTCAATTAATAGCATGTTTCAATGCAAAGTGTCTATGACAAGCCTGTCACATATATAGGTATTAATATAGTAAAGAACTTCAACTGGACAACTCATAACCTCACCCACAGCAGGCTGAACCTTAAGCATGTTACAAAACACCTCTGGGAAACACCCTGGGGTAAAATACAGGCACAGGAATTGCCACAACATACCAGCCAACACTGAATATTTACAATTTAAATGACAATGGGACAGACCTCCTCCGCCTACCTTCTAGAGGTAACTTCAGCACAAGGCAATCTTTTATACACACAAGCTGGTTTCCTCCTGAAGTCTTTCATCTCTTGTTGGAATCTGGATGAAGACATATCAAGGGGCTCTTTGATAAATGGATAGAGTTTTGTGGTGGTTGGCTGGATTTCAGGGCTTGGTTTTAATTGTGATATTCCACAATAAAGGTATTGGCTGACCCCTATCTACAGACACATTTTTATTTTCCTTAATTCTTAAAGATCTTTATAATGGACAACATCCCATGACTCAGGGTTTTTCCTCTTCCCCCCACTAAGTAATTATGCCATGTTAAAACTGCTCCAAACATCAACTTTAGGGAACTACTTTCCATGGAAGAGTATTTCTTAGTGCTTTATTCATGCACTGGAACTCCATGACTGCTTTTTTAGTACCAAAGTAAATAGCCATCACGAACTTCAATAGTTGCTGAGAAAACATAAAAGCTATTTTAAAAAGCATCAACTGAGAAATATTCCTGCACAGAAATTGGAGGCTGGATGCTGCAAAGGCACTCCTGATACATCATGACACTGGAAGCCCACACACTCAGCCAAGCACTGCCTCCTAAATAAAAGTACCTGATTCACAGAGAGCCATACAACTTCGAGCTACATTCCCTTGCATCAGAAGGAGAGAAAAATCATAGACAAGCAGTTAACTCAAGTTACACTTAGAGCAGGCAGCCAAGCAATTGGAAACACTATGTACAGAAATGAAATGCTGTGTCTAAGTTGGGGCTGCAGATAGACACTTCAGTTAGGTATTTGAGAGTGTTCAGAGACTGGTTTCCCACCTAAGCACTGCATGCAGGTCATGCTACATGATGTGGAAGTGGCACACTGGAGTCTGGTTCCTGGGCCCAGCTTCCAATTATTAACTGCTATAGGTAAAAAAACATAGAGGTGAGAAGAGAAGACTGGAGAGAAATCTAGGAAGGGCATTGGCTGCTGTTGAGTAGGTTTGTTTCCATGACAATTTTGGTCACTGAATAGTGACCCTGTTTCAAGAGTTCAAGTCTTTTTTAGGATTTAAGTATGCAAATTACCAAGCTGCATGAAAATAGCATACAGGCACTGGCAGGGACTTCACAGCAACAGTTCTGCTACCAATTACTGCGTTGTTCCCCTGAATGAGAATTGGACTAGCCAACTAAAGCATGTAGGAGCTAAAAATCATACAATCCTCTCATTAGCAAAATAGCCTAGAGTAACAATAAATTCAGAAACACCCATCCTGGACACATGCTAAATTCAGAAAAACGTGTCCTCCCTTGAAACCCAGGTCAGAGGTCAGGGCAGGGCTACTGACAAGTTGGTGAATAATGGAAGATTTCACAGACCAGCCCAGTCATCTAGAATCAATGGTTTGTACCATCTTATAGAAAATCCCCGTTCAATCATCTGTCAGTCTCTGGCTTGCCAGGCCAGCTGGGACCAGGAATGCTGCTGGGGCCAATGTGCTTAAATCCTGGAGAGAAGGAAATGATCTGAGGCAGTCAACAGTGACCCCCGTGAATATATTAAGGAGCCTTTGTGGCAGACAATAGCAAACCTGTCTAGCTCTGTTGGAAGAAAAATGCCATAAAAGGCAGAGTCTCAAATTTTAGCATACAACAGAATTCTGCTATTTAATATAATGATAGTATATATACCCACAGTGTCTTTATAGATTACACTGATTCTTATCAGTTTTTGAAGTATTGATATGGGCCACTTGAATAAACCACTGGACAAAAAAAAAAAAAAAAACCAGAATAATTAAGATATAAAAGACAAAAAAAAAATCTTATGCTGAAAGCACAGTATTTCCAATAAAACAAAAAGGAATTAAAAAGATGAAGAGGTAAAGGAAACAAGGGACTGAAGACAGTAAACAAGTACTATTTACCTCCAATTGAAACCTGCCACTATTCTTTGAAAATGTTGTTTTGAAAACTCATGAAGCCACTAGGACAATGAAGGCTAACAGGGTAATTCACAGTGTCCTAGGAAATACAAGGATTAATATTCAAGGAAGCCACTTTTACTTTTTCTCCCTCTCAAAGCTTAAGGAGGCCAGAAATGGCCAGTGAAGCATCATCGAAGAACCTTCCCCAGAGGTTACAGAGGCTGGGTCACAAAATTTTATCGCCTTCAAACAGTTTGATTTACCAATTTTATTCTTCCTTCAAGTAAAACAGAGATTGAGAGATTACTTGATCCTTGGCTGCTGCCCCAGAGATCCAGCTTGATCCTTTGTTTCACAATCAGCTGTCATACACAAACAGCAGCAACCTTGTGCTAGCCTGAAGCATCCTCTGAAGACAGAGCCAAGTGCATGTTGCTGCCTTTGGAGATGTCTGTCATAAGCCATTCACAGGTCCACAAAATATTTCAACTGTCCTGAAGTAACAAACTGAGCAGCAGTGTTGACATGTGAAGTAACATTTAGGATGCCATTCCAAAGAAACACTTTCCTCTGACTCTTCGAGTTTCATTCACCAACAGTCTAGCCTTTGGGGGGAAATGGTTTAGTATGGAGCTCTGCAGCGGGTGAAACTGGGAAAGAAACTGCAAAATTTACACCCTCTGACTAGGGAGGGACTGCCTGCACAAAAAAATAACACATCATAAGTCTGGATGACCATCCTGAGACAGGATAAGCACCTGATCTAGCAGATGTGAAATGAAATCCTACTGCCATCCTGATTTAAACAACCTGCCCACAGAACAAGCTCCCACTCAAAAGGATCATAAGGAGAGTTTATATCATCAGTCACCCCAAGTGGGAAAACAGAAGTCAAAGGTTGCCAAGCCCTAAGGCAAACAGCAGGCTTCAACAATCAAGAGAAATTTCAAAATTTATTTTATGACTTTCAGCATAAGGTTCTGGTCTCCAAATAAAATGCTTCCACCTTTCAAACAACCATTTCAGACAAAAATTAGGGTTAAAAGAACACAGAAGGAAATGGGCATTTTCAAAAGGTTTCTTTTCCAAAAAGCAGACAGTTATCTCAAAATCTGAGTAAAAACTATAAAATATCCAGAATTTTTCTTTTTTTTTAAATCGAACGTAAAACACTGGCCCAAAGAACAGATTCACTTCTACATAAGTAACAATAACACTAAGCATCTCCGCCTTCAGATTTAGTCTGTTTTTCCAGCTTTTTTTTTGGAGCCACTCTCTCCACAGGTTGCCAGCAGTCTTGCATCAGTTTCAGCATCAAATATTTCAGCTGAAGAAAGAAACTACATAAACAAACAGCAAAATCTGATTCAGTCATCTTCACAGAAAAAAAAAAAAAAAAGGAATAAAAGAAAGAAACAAATCTAGCAGCAAACAACAAGGGAAGGGCAAACTTCCAGATGAGGGAAGCAAAGGAGCTCTAATTCATCACTCTTGCAGCTATCAGATGGTTAACAAATTGAGATGAGATACTTCTGAGCCTTTCAGCGACTTTCGCTCTGGCAAACTTAAAGGATTCAGAAGTGCAGCTGGAATACATATGGGAGATGTTGGAGAAAGTTGATCATTTGAATTTGTAACTCCATTGTGTGCTGGAAGAACTTCCTGCACATGAAGCGCGTCCCATCAGCGACTCAGGGAGACTCTCCGTCTGCTAACAGGCATGAATTTATCCTCTGAACCAGCTACCAGAAGTGACATGCTTTATGTTAGTGTTACATGTGCAACAAGAATCTTAAAATAAAGCCAGTGGGGACATAATTTCTTTTTTGCTTTCTATAATCTCTATACTCCAGCATCTCAAACGGAAAAATACAAAAACCAAAACAAACCACTCACTGATATTTTTATGAAACTAAGATTTCACATTTGGATCAAAGTGTTTCATTCAACATAATTTTTTATCCAGAAACCATTTTTAAATCAAAATCATATTTAGGTTATGTTCAGCACTTTAAAAAGAACTGGTATTAATAGAATATTATTGTGCTGGGTTTATCCCATTAGACAATCCGTTACCAGTTCACTTGGTTAATACAACACAAACTCAACTACAAACCTTTACTACACAGCCTAAGTTACTCAAGCATCTTCTCCAAGTTACCTTTACTCCTTTATGAATGTTATAGCTCCTGTTGCATATAAAAATTATCTTTATGGTGGTTTGAAATTAGCATGCAGAAGATGGAACAGAGGGGACAAAAGGAAAACACTAGAGAGAAAGCACACAAGCCCCTGTCTCCCCATCACCAGCCTCACTCCTGGAATTCAGAACACTGCAGCTACCTGTAAACTGAAGCTACTAAAAGCTACTCGAGAGGTGTACTTGGAGAAAAAAAATTGAGAAGATGACAAAAAAGGGCCACAAAAATCACAAATGTAAATTAATAATCAAATATACACACACAACAAGGAGACAGATGGCAAGTAATTTTCCCCAGTGCACTTACACTTGTTCTTCTAGTGCACGTATTTGGGTCACTTGCTAGATTAAATCTCATGTGGCAGACCCAACAGAGGTACTGTCAAATGTGTATGGGCTCAGCCTGTTTTAAAATGATGCAAGTCTGACACTACAGGGTGAAAACATTTAACAGGATTTTTTCAACGCAGTCTGGAATATTGCCCAGTGACTTTGAAACAAGGCTGATGGATATTTTCTACCATCAGCAAGGCTGCCCCATTCAGGCCTGCTAAATAAAATGCAGTGTAAGCTAGAGAAAGTTGGTCTGTGCTACCAAATTTCATGGAAGAGCCCTACACAGACAGAGACAAATCTGTATGCATTTTCCAGAACACTGATTTTGACAACGTGTCACTGAGACAATACATCACTCAAGGTTAAAGCTTCCTACTGTACTGCCCCTAAAATATGCCTTTCTTCTGAGATTTACAAGAAAGGACCACCTCAATAGATGAGCTGCTCTTGCCACGTTCACTGTAACAATGCCTGACCTCGGATACACAGAGCACTAAATCTTCCCCTCCCCAGCCATAAACTGACAGTGACCTGTCTTAGTCAGCACAGGCCACATGAAGGATGACAGCCTCAGTGTCAGGCACCTGCAGCTCAAATTGCCAGGTGAGCTGCTGGGGCTTAAATGGCAGGCAAAAATGGTCATGTCTACGTGTAAACCTAATTGTAGCAATGGGTCTCCCTCCTGTAATACTGGTAGACACTAGCATGAAACACAAACTGTGTGTGCAGAGATTAGGGCCCCACCCTTTAATCTGGGAAGAAACTGGATTTAACACGGTGCAAGAAGTAATGAAAATTGCATTCTCTACCCTGTTACCAGTTTCAAGATGATTCTGCTTAACAATAAATAAACCTTTATTAACAAGCAATGTGAGCTACTTAAATATTTCTCCCCCTCTTTCTTCATTCAGCTCTTGCTTTGGGATACTACATACCACATTCAGCTTCAAATAAATAAGTAAAAAGAGAGGAAAAATATATCTATTTGCTCCCAGCTGAACAAGGAGATTTTGAGCTAGGGAGGTGAAACTTTCAGTAATAATGTACACACATAACTAGGAAATATCACAGCTGTCTGTAAGAATTACAGTGGTGGGGACAAGGGTGGCAAAAGCTTATGTTTTCTAGGTCTACATCTACAGAAGGAAAAAAAACCAAAACATCCAATAACACTGGCCTTTGTGCTTAGAAACTGACATGTGACACTTTCATTCAAGGTAATCAATACATCAATGCTCAAAAATATTGGGATTGTACTGATTATGTGCAATATATCTGCTTAGCCTGAAAGAAACGAGTTAAGCAGGTTAATGACAAAAAGTAAGAACATGTACATTTGCTCACCCAACTTCCTCAAGCTTAAAATTCATGCTATTTCAGTTTAAGTGGGTAAAGGTTGTGAAACAAAACATTGAATCCTTTGCTACAGAGTCAAAGCCCAGACTACAAGCAAGCTTGTTATATCACTGTCCATAGAGTCTTTAGTTTGGTGCCATGCTGCTGCTAAAATATTACATCTTACCATTGGAAAATTGATTTTGCTATAAGAAGTTTTATGATGCCACTTAATCTTGCCCAACCTACATAAAAAAATACAGAAAGCAATTACAGACACCCTTTTTGTAGTAAGTTTGATCACTATATTAAAAAGAGAACAGTTGATGCAATTTCAATATAATAGCAAAGGAAGCAGAATAAAAACCATGGCAATATGCTGCCCTCCTGAAACAAGACATGGTTGGTTCCCAGCTTTTAAATGCATAATCTTGGTTCAGTTCAAGTTAGTAGCATAATCCATCTCCTACATGGAGGCTGTGTCCTGCAGCTCCAGCATCGACCTCCTTTTCTACTGTTACATTTCAAGCCAGCTCCTGCAGGGCAGCAAGATTCTGTGATTACAGTTAAAAGAATACTTTGGGTCTGCGCCTGCCTCTTTGAATAGATAACCCTTTCTAGTTCAATAATTACTAGCATGAAACAGCCCTTTCTGCCTTGTCCCTTCCAGTGCTGCAATTGAAAAACATTCTAATTAGATGACCCCACATACAGATGTGCCATTAACTGGCTTTTACAGCACTCTAGTCAATGCCTAAATCTTAACTACAATGATGAGAAGTACTTTATTTAGTTAGGAGGTAAACACATGAACAAAGCAATCTTTTCGAACACCTTTTAAACAGCATGAGACTAGCACTAGCAAAATCTCTCTGTGATTATCTTTTCCACACTTTCAGAGATGACACTCAAATACCGCTTTTTTCTAACTGCATTAAAGCACACTCAGGCAAAACCAAGAGTAACCTTGACCTCCACATCAACAGCACCAGAAAGTACTTCATACTGCTTTCCATGCCTAGTCCATTTGAACTAGCCTGCAGGACAGGCTTTTAAGCTTGCGCTTAAACAACCCAGTTTTTGCCCAAACACTGCAATATTTGCTATGTAGGGTTATGTAAATATTCCACAAGTCCTGCAGTTCTTAACTATAATAAGCGGGTTTAAAATAGCATCACTGTATCAAAATATTCACTACTTCCTATTGATCCAACTCAGACCTCACATTTCAGGGCAACAGCAGACTTTTCTCTTTTATTGTCTATGAATGAAGCTTCAAAACTTTCAAATAGGTTTAAGAAAAATCACTTAGAAAATTGGAAGACCCACAGAAACCTAAAACCGTTTAATTGCTCACAAGGCTTCAAGTACATGTAAATGACCTGGAGGGCTGAAGCCTGAATTGCCACATTCTGCAGCCAACTCTGTTCTCAGCCAGAGACCTATACCAGGACTAACACTTGGCATTTGCTTCCAGTATAATAGGTTTAATAGTAGCAAGCCTTGAAAACAGGGGGGAGTATTCTGGAAGCGGTGGCACATCTTACATGCAGCAGGTGCACTGTAATACCGCTTAAGGGAGGAAAATTCCAAGTTTAGTAACTAATTACTTCAGGACAGGCAGGTTATTTCCAAGGCAAATGCCTAATCAAACATGCATCTGACCCTTTCGCATCCCATCAGCGCACCGGGAAGTTCAACTCACCCTGCAAACATCATCCTGATCAGGCACATCCCTCATCCCACCTCGCCGTGCTTCCTCCCGTTCCCTCCTCTCACACCAAAGGCTCCAAGGCACCAACCCTGCCTGTCAGCTGCTCAGGGAGTTCGCTGGCACCGCGAACCTGAGCCATGCCGTAAGAGCCTCCGTTCACACACCCACCCAGGGGCACTCCTGGCTCCCTCCCCCCGCTCCCTGCCGCACAGGCAGCCCCGCACGCGTGGCCAGCTGCCGGCTCCCGCAGGATTCCAGCCGCGCTGCCGGGACGGGATGAGGCCGGGAGCGCCGCGCCGGGCCCGGCCGAGCCCCCCACCCAGCCGGCCCCGGGGCAGACGGTCTCCGGCTCAGAGGAGAGAGGCTGATGAAACGCTGTCAAAGTCAATCCCGGCTCACTTTTTGGATGGTTTAATTCCAATGGAGCATGAATCACCCCAGGACGGTTAATAAGTTTAGCCAGGCGTGCTGTTCTCCCTAACAATACATTATAATTATGCATCTGTTTTAAATGCGATCAGATTAAGTCACCGGAAAAGGCACAAATCGGAATTTCCCCCGACTAAGGACAGCGCCTTTCCGCAGCTCCGGCGGGCAGGTACGGCCAGGAGAGGAGCAGGTGGGCAGCCCGAGCCAGCCCAGCGGCGCTCCCGGCCGGCGGGGCTCCGCTCCCCGCGGCCGCCCAGCGCAGCCGGGCAGCGCACGGCAACTTCCCGCGGGCGCTCGGTCCCGGCGGAGGGGGAGAACGGGACGGGAGGCGGCTGGGCACCCCGCTGACACCAAGCATGAGGGACCAGCGCAGGACATGCCAACTTGGATCGGCGGGTCCCCTCCCTCTGCGTGGGGCTGGAGAGGACCGAGTCCGAGCCGCCAAAGCCGCGGGACCCTCCGGCGCCGCCCCGGGCACCAGGAGGGGGGCGGCCGAAGCTCCTCTCCCGACAGGTGAGCAACCCCCGCCCGCCCAGCCCCGCCGCTCCCCGCCCTACCTGTCATCGTAGCAGAAGTCGGCGCTCAGGGTGTTGAGGTACAGGGCGAGCCCCAGGGCGCTGCTCAACAACTCCGCGATCATCTCTCCGCCTGCCTCCGCCGCCCTCTCTCGCACCGGGGCAGCCTCCTGCCCTGCCCGGCCTCCCGCGCCAGCCCCGCCGCGCCTGCCCCTCGCGCCCCCCGGCACCGCGGGGCGCCGCTCCGCGCTCCGCCGGCGGCCACAGCCTGACGGCGTACCCCGCTCCGCCGCCCCTACCCCATGGCAGCGGGGCGATCGGCGGCGACGGCGCAGCTGGGCTCAGCGGAGCGGGGCTGAGCGGAACAGGGCTGAACGAAGCGGGGCTGAGCGGAGCGGGGCGCGGCTGCAGCTCCGGCTCCCGCCTTTCTCCCGCGGCGCCCCGGCGCTGCCGCAGCTCCGTTCCCCGCCCGCACCCCCGTCGCTGCCGAGCCGGGCGCCGCCGCCGAGGCTCTGGGAGCGCCCGCGTGGGGCGCCCCGGGCTCGGTGGGGAACCACAGCTCCCGGCGTGCCCCGCGCCCCGCCCGCACACGGCTCCCGGCATGCCCCGCGCCCCGCCCCGCCCCGCCCCGCCCCGCGCGCCGGCGGCTGAGGCGGCCCCGCGCCCGCTGCGGAGGTTGTGCCGTGTCCCGCTGCCAGCTGGGCACAGTCGCGGCTTATTTTCCTTCTCCTTTTCTCCTTTTTCCATTTTCCTATTCCATTCTGCTTTCTCTTTGACTTTTCTCCTCTTTCTTTTCCCTTTTTCTCTGTTCCCCTTTTCTCTTCTTCCTTTTCCCGTATTTATTTTCCTGTTTCCCGTTTTCTCCCTTTTTTTCTTTTTGTTCAGCCGTGCTGAATAGGTCAGATTAGTAGCAAAGAGAGGGGCTATACCTGTATTGGGGATGGATGCCGGAGCAGGGGGTTCCACACTTGCCCACAGCCTGCTGTTGATCAGTGTGAAGTCCACAGGGAGCACTTAGCTTAGCTCACAGTTAAGCAAAATCACTGAAACTTGGCAGAGAGGGTCGGAAACAAACACACCCCAAGGCAAGGAGCGCTGCAAGCTGGTGCTCCCTCAGGACATCCCCACACCTGCTGCTCGCGAGAGGAGGGGTGGGTATAGCCAGGGGTGTGCACTTTGAGTAGAACAGATAAATAGACTGGAAAGGAAAGCCAGCTGTGGAAAATAATCCACTGAAACCATCTTCCAGAATTCATGGAATATAGAGGCATGAAATTATGGAAGGGATTTGGGTCCATCAAGCTGATTATTTCTTTTTTATGGAAAGTTTTTAAAACATTGCCTCCTTTTGCTGCTAGCCAGCCCTTTTATGTAACTGTTTCCTCATTATTTCCATCAAGTGGCACATCACGCTGTCCCAGAAGAATGGGTGTCTGTTCATCAAGCTGTGTCTAATAAACTGGGGAACTTTTAACAAGTTTTCTTTCTCCCCTATGTGATTATTTAATGCTGTTCTTTGCAACCTCAAAATATACGAAGTGCATTAAGACCTCTTTTCAAGCAACGCTCAAAGTGCTCCTGGGAAGTCTGCCCCAAGTGTCACAAACATCTCAGCTGCTTCTACTTAGATTCAGGGAGTGTGTTATCACCATCAGTGGCAGTAATTGCAGACATGGGGGGAGGGTGCATTTTTTTCAGAACATTAAAGCTCTGAGGGGCCTTACTGAACCCATTAGCAAATCACATTGATCTGGCATCAAACTTTTCAGCCTGAAGCACTGAACATAGCAACCTAGATTTTAAAGAGTTGGTACTCTTTGTCAGAAGACCTGTGATCCTTCCTTTCAGCCACCAGTTCTCAATATGCTTCTGGACCTACTGCCAAGATCCCAGTGATCACGACTTAGTCCTCCTTGCTGCAGTGGAATTGCTGAATTCACACTCCAGGATTGTACAGCTCCTTCTGTAGAACATCCTAATAAACTCTGCATTAAAAGCAGTATAATTGCTGCTGAGTCATAGTGGCAGAGGCCTCTCGTTATCCATCAAAAGCATATGTATTTTTTCTTCAGAGAGGTAGGACTGCAGACTGGGGTAGATGAGGTCTGGCAGAAAAGCTTTAGAAACAAAATAGATCCTCCAGGGAAAAAAGTTCAACAAAGCCAGGCACTGTCTAATAAAAGCAAGTGTCAAGAAAGGGTGGGATGAAATGTGTAGACCGTGTAGAGAGTGCTTGTTCCCCAGGACATCCGAAGTGCTCCAGGGTGACTGGAACCAGCCTGTCCAAGCAGATTTGTCTGCACTACAAGAATCCACAAAGTCTGTATCTTGCAGACACATTTCTTGTTTCTTGCAGAAACAAAGGGCAAGTTTCCTCCCAATGGCAAGAGCTGTCTCCAGTGGACATAACCTGCTTTGTAGAAAAATACAGATGGCAACATGTGCATGCACCAGCCCCCTGTCAGCTCTGGGACTCCACAAGCCAGGCCACACCAGGGGCAGCAGCCAGAAAGAGCCAGTGCAGAAACCTGGAGACAAATTGAACATAAAAATTATTGACCCTTTTAAACAAAGCCACAAAAGACAAGAGGGTAGAAATAAAATAATTATAAAATAATTCTTAGAGTTAGTTAAAAGTATTAAATGCATGTGGTTATAAACAACATTATCTTTTACTGTATCATTGAGAGATATCAGACAACATTCTGATTCATAGCAGATTTACAGTGTGATGTACAGGAACCACAAGGTGTCAGAAGAGCTAATTTAGAAGTTCAGATCTGTCACTAAGCAGATATTTTGAAAACAGTCTTCACCTCCAGAAAGTCACAAGCTGTGGTGCCAGGGAAGAGGTGTAGGATTGTAATTACACATAATAATGACAGTAATTGTAAAGATAACTAGAGTTACAAGGTCTAACAGCTGATCTACTGTGTAGAGCCTGGTAGACAAATTCACTTTGTTTTGCTTTATTGCAAATATGACAATTAAAGTTATCTGTTTTAATACCAGCTGGGAAATTTCTTCATTAAAGACATTATGGACTCTGAGTCACCATGCTACAAGACATTTCACCTAAATGGTGCCTGAAAGATTAAGTTGTGGCACAGCATGTAGAAATACATGTCTGTCACAGTGACAGATTTGGTTAACCGGTCACTGACTATGAGACCTCAAATGTCAGGGTAATGCATGTGCTACAGATCCCTCAACAGATTAGATTAGACACTTCAATTTCTATACACTGGGTTCATTTACTGGAGCTTGTAAAAAATATTTGTGCCAACTTCCTTAAAGCATCTGAGAAGAGAAAGGCTAACCCCTTGAAAGCTGCTGGGTTTTTTTATTAGAATGAGGTAACTGGATATTAAATGTAACTATAGGAATAATTAAGTGGATTTTTTTTTTTGCCAGCTCTTATGCTCAGATACCATCAAAGAAATGTCATAACATACTGTGCCTAATTTTGAACAATCCAAATGACACCCAAAGATGTAGCTTAATGAACCTCAGAAATGTAAACTTTGGTCCATTTTGAAATACCCATGCAGTCAAGAATAAACTGGTGTTATCTAAGGAAGGAAAAAAATATTTTATTTGATTAAAAGTGCAGAAAGAGGAGTAGAGGAGAATGCTTTAGCCAAGTGCTGCTTTCACAATTAGTCACTGATCCATAGAGGCAATGTTGGATTCTGTGGACTAGAATCCAAGCTGTTGTTTTCCTTTCATGCTAACAAGATCATGTTAATCTTCAAAGACACCAGTGCTTCTGCTTTCTCTAAGAAATTGCTTTTGGGGTTTTTTATGTTTGGTTGGTTGGTTGGTTGGTTTGTTTTTGGTTTTTTGTTTTTTGTTTTTTTTTTTTTGCTAGTGTTATGGTAATAATAATATCAGCAATGACAGCCAAAGTAAAACTAAGTTGCAACTCCAAAACTGTAAAATTTCATGGAAATCTGTATGAAATATTGTAGATATGACAATAAAAATTAAACAGATGCAGGAAAAAGAAGCACACACAGGACTTCCATCAGTACTTGGAAGAGATTTTAACTTAACACATTTCTTAAGGATGTACATTTCTGGGAGGCACCAGTTCCTACTTTAGATCAGTCAGTGGAGCTAGAGTATTGCTGCAGAGCTGGAGAGAGAGAGAGGGGGAGAGAAAGGGAGAGAGAAAAGCGATGCATTTTTAACTTGACCTAATCTAATTATGCAGACTCTCTCTACAGAGGAAAAAATATAGTTCAAGGGAAGTTTCTTGTATGCACAAAACATGCAGGAGCATTTGTATGACTCATAGGTGAGCATATCTCAGTGGCAGAGAAAAAAGTACTTTTTAGTCTTTTTTGAATTTTCAAGGATTATTTTCTTAATATTACTCCATTCTAGACTAATCCTAATCTGCTTTGCATATTTATCTCCCATGTCCTTTGAGATAGCTCGAAGAGAGATCAAAAAGAGTTTTTAATCCTTCTTGTTCAGAGTAAGTTGACAGTATAAACTTACTAAATGCAGATATGTCTATTTGTCATCTCCCAGAACATGATGCTTTTACTGTTTTTCTCATGCTTTGTAAAAATAGCAATATGCCAGTTTTGGTTTTTGGAATTGGTTTGGTTTGGTTTGATTTTTTCTGGTTTAGTTTGGTTTTGTTAGGTTGGGCTTTTTTGTAGTTCTTTTTATCAAAACAGCTCAAAGAAATATAGATTCTTAAAAGATGACTCTGGAAGTCATTTAGAATTAGCCTCATGTTATACAGGTGGAAATCAAGGCAACTGGCATTTGTTTCAGTTTATCCAAATCATATGAGAACTCTACAGCAGAAGAGGAATCTATCCAAGGTCCCAGCCATGATTCCAAGTCATTCATTTGCTTTCATCATGAGATCATCCTTCCATTCACAGTAATTGATATTTCCTTAGACAAAACACAATGGAATTATCTCAGGGATTAATTTGGCCTAGGACACTAATTCTGAGAAAAGTTCTACTTGACAGATGGATGCCTGCGACATAACCAAGAGGTCTGTGGTGTGCAGCCTGGATTTTGTGCAGGTGGAGGATAGGGAGTATGAGTTGTGTATCATATCCTGCCTCTCATCATTTCTTGGCAGCTGTATTGCTCAGTAGATGGAAAAGTTTCATCAGCAGCTGAAAATCTGTTCCTTGTCATCTTCCTTCCCACAGAAAGAAGCAAATCATGGTGCTGTCCATAAGTCCTCTACTTTTCAGGCTATTGACACTTCCCTTGTGATGCAGATGTTGAAAGACAGTTTTTACTCTAGATCTGTCTACTTCTACTTTATTTGTCCTTCAAGTGTATAACCTGGGATATTGGCTGTGAACATTGGACAAAAACTTATACATCTCTATGGCAGCAAGATCAGATCTTCATCCCACAGCAGAGCAAAAGCAGCCAAAGATGCAAGTGTAATTTCCACCTCAATCCCTGCAGATTTTCTATGAAATAACCTAATTTACTTCTTTACCTCAGTACAATCCTGGCTTCCTGCTGTATTAGCATGAAGTGAAGCCAGGAAAACCATGATTACTCTTAATTTAGGGGGAATATGTCAACATTACCAAAACATATCTAACACCAGCACAAGAACAATTCTCAAGAGTTAAATAAACAAGGGGAAATTATTATAGGGAGTAAACCTTTGAACCCCTCTAAACAGAGTCAGTTTGATTTTTCATAATAATATTGGAACTAAATGACATTTTTTACTGCAATGTAGACAAGCCCAGAGAGGATAATTCAAGTAGTTCTAGGTTCTTAATTAACAACATAGCAGAAACAGCAACTAAATTAGCAGGAATTAATGTTTTTTCTCATCTGCTTGCTCAGTTTGAGGAAACCTTCTCTGTATACATGAAATCTTGGATGGCCTCTGTCTCCATACTTCAAAATATAATTAGCACATGCTAGCAATAAAGTCACATTTAATTTAATTTTTAATGAAATAAACACATTACTGCATTTTTAGTGGTTTAAGGACATTTCTATGTTGGAGATAAGGCAATTTCTTATTTTATTTTCAAAAATGGTAAAATGCAAAATATGAAACGTGAGGGTTTTTTTATACACAAGATTTGTAGCAGAAGTTTAATCAATCCAGTGGCGCATTCGCAGCTTTTAAGTGATGCAGTGACTCAGGAAATGCAGGTGACCCAGATTTCTCCCCTGCTGTGTCACACAAACGGATAAATACAGAATTGTATACTTTCTATGAACAAGGAGTTGATTGCTTGGCTACTGGCTATTTCATATACATGCTCGATTCCAGTTACATTGATGTGTGCCATAGGATGCAATGAAATGAAGGTTGTAATCTCCAGTGTGCACACCAGAAATAAAATTCTTTGGAGACTATTCCAGTACTTTTCCCTCCCATGTACATTGCCTGTCTTTGGCAAAGTAGCAGCTTTCTAATTTATTTTCTATCTTCTTATTTTTTATTCTAGTAATTTTTGCTTACTTTCTTTGCTTGGGAAAGTATACCTTGGAAAATATACCTAGCTCTATCTCGCATGAAATTTACCGTCACCAAACAGGCCTGTCTATACCAAGGTGTTTCCACACTGGTAATAGCAAACTTGGACTTTGATCAATCTCTAGCGACCTTGAGGAAAATTTACCATAATAAGATTTGTTTTGTTATCATTTTTAGATAAAGTTGGTAAAAAGAATGTTATTCCTTTCTAATTCCATTAGGAATTTTTGGAAAACAACAATATCCTACTGAATACATCTCATGGGAAATATGACTTCCTGTTTTAAGGCCTTAATTTAGTTTCCTCAGTCTGCTAATGAGTAAGAGATGCAACCTCCATGATCAACAAAAGGATTTTCCCATATGCTGGTTCCATGTGATTAAATCCTTATTTTGTAGGGCAGGTACATTGTCAGAGATTTTGGATCATGTTTGCAGTTGGTATAACTTGTCATATCTTCAGCAGAACCATTGCAGTTTCAATCATCTAGTGTCTATTCCTTAATACAGAGTGAAGCATGAAAAGAGATAAACAGGTCTAGAGAATGTTGACATTTTAAATTCCTTCCTACCATATTTTGCACAAGAAACAGCATTAAATTTGGCTATGTAAATAGAACCCAGATTTTAAAATAGCCAGGTTCTCTTATGCATCAAGGAGAAAGAAGGATATAAACCAGAATTATTGGCTTTCTGTGATATTTTATATTCAATTTTCTCTTGTTACATTCATGCCATGTAATTGCGTGCACATGTGTACATGCGTGGTCCTTATTGTGCAGGGTTACAGCCAGATTCTTGTTCACATGCCAGAGCTCTACCGGGGGTTCGGGGAGCTGCTGCCTCACTCTCCTTTATTCTGTGTGCAGCAATGAATGCTCCTTCCTATATCTGCCAAATGCATGGTTTGATCCCATTGATATCCATTTGGCATCAGGCTGTTACTCACTAACCCTTCACCGCAGCTATTAATCACACAAACATGCAAGGTAGGTCTGCTCCATTGTCTTGTGCTATTAAAGTCCATTGCTGAAATACATTTTCCCTGGGTGATTCCTGCCTCTTCAGCCTAGTCCCAGCACCCACTATATATAGACCCATCCAAATCGCCAGACGTATTCCAACTGTTTAGAAGAAACTGTCTTTTCCATTACCTCAGAGTTACCCCCTTTCCCTGCCGAGTGCGCCCTCGGCACTGCACTGTTGTGCATTGCAGCATGTTTTAACTAGGGACTTGGAAGAAACCCACACATTTTAGAATACCATTTTGAAAATTAAACTGACTGCAAATTCTTCATTCTTCTTATAGTTTGATCTCAGAGACTTGCCTAATTTGGGCTGGTTTAGACAGTTTCCATTAGCAGCAGCAGATGGTAGTTGGCTGAAAGGATCCTGTGACACAATCCTCAGTGTGTACAAATAACCCACAAACAACCCACAAAGTACTTTTTTCCCCGGCCATAAATAAGGAAAGATAAGAAAAAAGGTTCTTTATTTGCAATTCCTACCCACCTTCAATTCAAAGAGTTCAACTTTGAAAGGGTTCTGACAAGTTAGTCAGGAATACTGCCAGATAAGCGTTGCCACAGGGACACCGAGCAGCACCAGCCAGGCAAAAAGGCTACCAAACAAGACTGCAAAACTGCTGCTGGTAACTCAAGAGCTTTACCAGCAAAAATGAAATGAGCCACGAGCTGATTTTGTGGAGGAGGAGCAAATCCCTAGCTAACTTACTTCATCATTGCTTTGGTACAAAGACACCAAAGCTGGTGTGGCTTACATAGGTTATCTGTAAATGTGTCTCCATCTTTGCCATACACTCTATGGGGAGAATGCTATAATGTTATTTATACACACGCCAAAAAGGAGAGGTGTCTAATTTTTACACATGTTTGAACTCGGCTTCAGAGAAAATTTCTGATGGTCTCTATAACATGCTTTCTAGAAGCAAACCTTCAGTGGCAAAACATATGAAATAACAAATTATTTTTCAGGAGAGAAACCAAACTCTTGTCACAGGGACACATTTATCTGATTCATATTCTCCAATGTTCACTTTTATTGCAGCTTTTTAAGCCAAACGGTTTAGTTTGAGTTTATAAGTTTTCTGATGTTTAAAGTTTGGCAGTGGATAGAAAAAAACACTCACATAGCAGAGGACGTGATGGAAAAAAAGGGAGAACAGGGTTGCAATGCTGAGGGTCCTGCTGCAGGCAGTTCTGGAGGCCAGTACCCATTATATGCAGTGCCCATTTTCCCAGTTATATTCCTCGAGGCATTTCTTCTGGTGTTCCTATCACAGAATCTGGTGCCTTCGGATGCTTTTTAGAGCATTTAGGGAGAGCAGAATTACAGAAACAGATGTCAAACATCCCTAATTCTCAGTGTAGCCATTAGAAATCATGTTTTCTTAATCCCGTTGTCAAAATGGAGACAGGACAGTCTTTGCCACAATTAATGTGTAGCATTTTTCCCAGCCTACTTTCCTTATCGGGTGGAATGGTGAAATGTTTGGGAAGGCCTCCAAAAGTGAACAGCAAGCTCAGCTTTACATCCTCTGACAGATATGCACTCATCACCACCAGGGTTAAAAGTACCTACTTGGTGCTGTACTTTTAGCAGGTCTTAAATGCCCAGAGCACTGCAGCAACAACTTTTTCTCCTTTACATGAGGAATAAATGTGTGTGCCTGCACAACTTCAGAAAGGAGGAAAACTTACCTAGGTTTGTCAAAAGGGTTTGAGAAACTTAGAAAAACAATAATTAAAAAAATAATATTGCTGTCAAAATTGACCTTTATTCTATATGAAGAGAAGTGATTACACAGCAGTGAGGGCATGGCTACCCACCCTTTCCATTAATCACTTCTTCTGGAAAGTACAGAGGGGAGCATACAGTGATTAATCCAAAAGCAGTGGGAGGATACATTCTAGAAAGGGCACAGAATTTCCAGGTCCAGAAGTTCCTGGTATACAGCAGAGGATGATATCACATCAGCAAGCAGTTACAGTTCCATGCCACATTGTCAAATTTTACTCTGTAAGTACATGATATAACAGATCAAGAAAGAAGCATGTTATTCTTTCTAAATCACAGGGGTTGAAATGTAATAATTTCCTCTGTCTGTCTTTCTTCCTTTCTGATTGCAGTATTCTCTCTCCTCAAATCCTAAATAAAGCTATAATAAAGGCAGTGGTTTAGAGTGTCTTCCAAAATGCCTTTGAAGACTTCATCATGAATTGATGGAGTTTACTTTCAGGCATTTATTTACTTTCAGGCAGTATTTTAAGTTAGAGACATTTCATAACAAAAAAAGAGCTGTGTTTGTTAGCAGGTGGAGAGGATAACTGTCTCTTTTCACTTAGAGACACCCCATCTATTTTCAATCTGCTTTCAAGTTTGTTTGAGATTATTTTACCGGTGCAGAGACTTAGGAGGCTTTAGAAAGCGTGTGTTCCTGCAGTTTAGAATATATACTCTTGGTTTTGGATTTGAGTCCAGTGGAATTTGCAGTTGTATTTCTTCCCTTTCTCTGTTTCTCTTGTTCTTAATCTGCATTGATTTTCCCCCTATAACACAGAAAAAAATCAATTTTCCATTATGTTTTTTAATCAGTCATAGTAAGATTTAAATGGTCCAAGACATTGCAGGTAAAAGAGCTGATAATCAGCTGGGGAGTTCTCTCATTTATTACGCTGAGTTGACAGGGGCTTAAATTCTTCCCTTAGTATCCTGATGAGGCAAGTGGAACAGTGGTGCCTTGCATCCAAGTACAGTGTTTGCCAGAGCCCTGCCAGGTGCTGTTAGACACAGTC
Organism: Pyrgilauda ruficollis; assembly: GCF_017590135.1. Classification (NCBI taxonomy): domain Eukaryota; kingdom Metazoa; phylum Chordata; class Aves; order Passeriformes; family Passeridae; genus Pyrgilauda; species Pyrgilauda ruficollis. The sequence continues at coordinate 7,218,085 of NW_024524600.1, forward strand.
TGCTGTCCTAGGGTAGCTCGCACTGATGCCTGAGACATCTAGAAAGAAAGAAGCAGATAGAAAGAGGCAGCAGCCTGCTGTCAGAAGACTTCAGGATTGGGAAGTGATTCTCCAGTCTCAGCATTTGTTAGTCACAAGGTCTCTGGCTGGGAGACCTTGATCTGCTGCTGTATTACAGAGACAACACAAGAAGTGCTGAGACCAGGGCTGCCCATGCAGTGACTCACCCAGGGCCTGAAGCTGCTTTCCTCAGAATCAATGGGAGCCTTTCAACTGGTTTTACAGCAGGAGTTTGTTCAACAGCCACCCCTGCGTGCTGGGAATTATTTGTCCAGTGGAAAGTGTGATTAAACAAACAAACATTCCCATATTCATCATCCTTGATTGACAAGAAATAAAAGGACCCTGGTAAAATAATGCAGTTTCAACCAGAAAAAAAGACACTTCAGGAATCTGAAGACTGAGATAAGCAGATCTTTTTCTTTCTTGATTATTATAGTACAGAGCTAGGAGACTGCTCTATGCAGCAGCTCTCTGTGGCCACAACTTCAGTTTCACTACTATGACTCACCCTCGATTGCTTTTAGGTAAGTGCCAGATACCTTCTTATTGCTCAAAAGCTTCAGTTCAGCAAAACATACAAGCATAAGCCTAAACATACAAACACGCCTTTCTGAATAACAATGATCGTCACACATAATTAAAATTCAAAGCACACTTAAATGCATTGCTGAATCAGGGACTTCATGCTTAATATGAGTGATTAAAGGATCATAGTCTAATTGTTTTTGCTGACAATGTGACATAATTTTTCACTGTAAAATTTGGATATGAGGTCAAAAAGAAATTAAAGAACACCTTTAAACTAGCTAAACGTTATGGTACTGAAAAAACCCACCAAAATGAAGGTTCAGGTCTCTGCTGGAAGCAAGGGAATTTAATTGTTCCATTAATCACACTTTTGCACTCTGTGACATTAAAGTGTAAAATATCGATCAATGGTACCTTTCACATAAGTCAGAGCATTTTACAAATCTTCTCCAGATTCTGTGACTTCTCTGCTCTGTACTTCCAAAAAGAGGCCAGTGCTGGGTGCTCTCTTGTTGACTGTCATTTATATGCTCTCATGGCCATTTTTCAACCACTATTTTATTTATTTATTTATTTATTTCAGATATCTGAATGGTGTCATAGGGATAGTAGGGGAGAAGATCTTACAACCAACATGACAAAACTATTAAGAAAATGCTGCCCCTTGGTGGTCACTCCTTCCTTATCACTGCTGGATGGCAAAGGACTGGGTACTAGTCCCTGCTTCCACCCTGTTTTTTCAGGCAAATCCAGCCAACTTACATCACTTCTCAGTGTCAGTCTCCTCTCTGACTCACATACAGATTTTGCTTCGCCTCCATGGTGCTCTGGGTACATTGTAGAGGTATGCATGAAACACAAAGAGAGTTGAATCCTTCCAAGTGGTTTGGGTAAAACACCCGTTCCTTTTTGCTTTGGCAAAATACCAAATGCTTCTGCTGTGCATGGCTTCAGACAACACTAAGTTGCTAGCAGCAATCAAAAAAAGCAATGCTTTTCTGTAGGGATGTTCTGGCAGATCCCACACTGTAGCTTTCTGGCCCCTCAGCCCTATCAGAGAAGTCAACTAGAAGTTATACCATTAGGTTAACTGCATGTACTGAGAACAGCAGTTACCTAAGCCTTGTAAACCAAGGTTACATGTCTTGTGTTTTACTCTATTTTGCAGTATGTTAGTTTTTACCAAAAAAGCATGTGACACTCACATGTGCTGCAAGTTTATCTTGTGCTAGTCCACCTAGTGATTCTTTCTGTTCAGTCCCGTTGACACCTCAGTGAGTGTTACTCTTTCCCCAGCCCTGGTCGTCAGGCTCACCTGCACTCTTGTGCCACTGGACCACTGCAGCTCACAGCCAGTGTGACCCTTAGATTTTCTTCATCATCACTGGGTGATGGTGATTCAGAGGTGAGCATCTACAGACACCAATCACTTTCTGACATAATCCCAAAGACTTCTGTTTTCCTTAACTGACAGAGAGCCCTTAGCCAGCTGCTCTCCTTCATAAGGTCATTTGCAGGACAAACTGCTTTCAGACCCCAATTGATCTTACAGACTGCTTTATGTGATGGGTATCTGTGAAATGGGTATTTCTGTCTAGCTTCAACTTTCCCTCCTGCTGCTCTGCTTTTCCCCTCTTGTATACACTCCCCCAGGGATGCTGCTTTCACTGCTGGCATCTGTCCTGATCCATCCTTGAGAACATGGAGCCAGGGTCGCCCACATAATTCCTGGTGCTCTATGAGGAAGTGTCTGGGTCCCTCCTGGATATTGCTTGGCTGTAACAGTGATTTTCCACTCTCAGGCACTTCTTCCTCTCTGCCAGCAAGCACACTTTGTGGTTTCCTGCATTTGGCCATTGGTCTAGACCACATGAACTCCTGCTATTGTTTTGTTGCCTGCTTTAAGACCTTCTGCTAGGACACACTTTTGCCACACCCAGATTTTGCTGACGCTCTTTCAAGACTTCTCATATGATCCTAAACCATAACAAATCATTCCTCCAGGCTTTGTTTGTGGTTCTTACCTCATACTTCCTGCTCTTGTATTGCTCTCCCTCTGTCAGGGAGATAAAATGACCAACCACTCTTTAATTCTATTACTGGAATCTAGCTTTGTGACCCCCCAGCTCAGCACCTGCTGCTTGGTAAGCTGGGGGTACCACAGGCACAGACCGTCCTGTCTCTGTGAGATAGCTGTCCAACCTGACAAAACTTCATTTTTCAGGCCAAAATTAATCCCACTTCTCATGGGTAGTTTTCCTAAGCAGAGCCATATGATTTGTGGTTGCTTTCCAGCATAGTTCAGTGAATACCCATAATCTGCACCAGTCCAGTGAAACTAGGTCATTCTTAATTGACATGTCCTGTCTGCCTTGCAGGCTAAATGGCTTCTTCAGCTGCATTATACAGAGGGTCCTTATCTTCTTGAAGCCACTCTAAAAACTGATAGAGAAAGGTATTCCAGTTTCTAGTCTTTACTTGTGGGATGGGTAAATCATGCAGGCTTCTTAATCCTGGGTTCTGTACAGTAGATTTTTCTGCAACACTCATATTGTTACCAAAAATACGCATTAAAAATATATGAAGAAATAATAAAAATATGCATGATAAAATGGTTAGGGGAAGTGGGGAAGACGATAGCTGTGATGAAAGCAGAGAAAAATGACATACCCCAGTGCCAGGAGCAAACAGGCACAGGTCAGTACTTCCCCTAGGATATGCCTGGGCATCCATTGCTGCTCACCACAGTGCAGCCTTGTTCGCTTTTATCTCTTTCCAGGCCTTTTAGCTTATTCATCCAAATATCACTATCTCTTCAAGCAAGCTGGTCATGTAAGAGTTACAGCCACTCTAATATTAATCTAGCCACAGACACTAAAAACCTCTGCCATCTTTCCTGGATTGTGTTCCCTAAACACTCTTCATTCCCTTATAAACAGTAATGTTGGGGAGGGGAAAAACATGTATTTTTTTAAAAATGCATTTTACTTGAGCTCAGCTTAAGGTGATTTTTTTTTTTTTTACAGCCAAAAAAAGTAAACACCACCTCCCAGGTCTACTGTTCAACAGGGAAGTCTGACAGACAGAAACCTTTTTGAGTTTTAGCCACTGTGTTCTTCAGCTGTTACAGGCAAGAAGTTTAACATGGATCTGATTCCCTCAGTCTTCAGATTTCAACTGGATAAGTGTAAATATGGAACAATGGCTAAAGAAAAGTGGCTCTTGCAAGATATGGACATTGTGCAGGCTGAGTTCTTTTCATTTTGGGAAGGGACATTAATTATTTTTTGGTTTATATGACATTTGTATTTGCCCCCTTACACCTAAAACACCACATACCAAACATCTATGCTTTTAATATATGAGGGTTGACAAAAAGCAACACAAACCAACTGTCTTGGCTTGCGTTTTCCAAGACGATTATTAAGGCAAGAACCAAGAAAGTAGAAGTTAAATACTGAAGCATAGTTGTAGATGCTTTATGGTCTTCTGGAGCATAGCAGACCCTGTTCTACATTTTCTGGAGTTAGTCTATATCTAACAAAGCCTCACTGATAAGTGTCCAGCCTGGGAACACACTTTTTCCATTAAAGAGCAAATAGCTGGAGTATCTTCTCTTGTACACCCAGATCTACTGGCAGCAATGAAAGACACCAGGTTTTTAAAGGATTGTTGTGCATTGCATTATTATTATTATTGGTTGTTATTAACTATGATGTAGTGTCTACTAGATATATTTAGTACATATTTGACATAATAATTTATTCTTACTTAACAGTTTTTATCTAATATCATCAAGCTTTTTACAATTCTAATTCAATTTTACTTTATTGGTTCAAAGGCAGTTATCAGTAAAACACTGATAGCACAGTAACAAGTGGAGGAACAGATAAGTTAAATGACCTGTGCAAAAATTCTTGGAATTCCTGGGTCTTTACTCTGATATTGATTTACTTTAACAGAACAAACCACATGGTAAGCAGTTTCAAAAATCTTCTTAAGTTTTTTGCACTGTCAGAGGGGAAGACAACATTTTCTAAAATTCTGCATCCTGTCTACTTTTGAGTGCTTATTTCAATAAGAAATGCCCACATTTCCAAAGATAATAAAATGCATATCAAAGCCTTATCATTAATGTTTATAAGAAAATCCACAGCTTTATAACTGATACACAAATAAAACACATAGTTTATTAAGGTCTAATATCTGTAGTATCACTTATATTCTTGTATGATATGTTTTACCTCAATTGTTTTCTTATGGGATGCATACATGGATAGAGGAAGTATAGCCTGTTCTAAAAGAAGATTGAATGTAACTCTTGGAATGTCATTCTGAAAGTGGTGAGGAGATGTAAGAATATGGTGACTTACCAAATTTATGTAACATAAATTCCAGATGCTTGTTAAATGAATAATCATTTATGTCAAACATGCACATATGACATTTTTCCTGTTTCAAACAGAGATTCCACTCTAGCTTGCATTTTTAGTTTTAAATCTAAAGAAACAATTTGATGCAACCACAATTCTTTTGTTTGTTGGATCAAATTAATGATTACACACCTGTAAAATAAGGAAATGTGTTAATAATAAATGTGCTGTACACAAACATATGAAATTTTCTCTGGTACTGTAAGAGTTATTTATGCTCAAAGAGTTGACAAGTTAATTAAGTTCACACAAAAAGAAAACTGCAGAAGAAGCTCTCTAATGTACGTTTATCAACAGAAAATTTACCTTTCCTCTAGACTTATCTCGTAGTTGTACTTTCCCATGGATTTGGTTCTGTCACAGGAAACCTCATCTCCATCCATTGTGTTAAGAACAACTCCATTCTTACGCTGCAGAATCCCATTTTTATGATCTTAACTTGGTGTTAATGGAAGTTTTGTTCAAACCTCCTCAGTGAGGCCAGGGCTTTGGATATGTCCCAGTTTCTTTTAGTAATTAATACAGTACTATAGCTACAGTCCATATTTACGAAAGAGTCAGCAGGCGTCAGGAGGCAGCTGTGTGGAAAAGACGATGGGGGAGAATCAGTACTGGCAGTGCTCATTTTCCATCTCTCTGGCCCTGGTTCAGCAGAGCACTTAACCACATGTTTAATTTTAGGCGCATGAGTAATCCCATCTCTGCAGAGCAAAGTGTGTGTTTCGTTCTCATTGACTTTAATGGGGTTACATGAAGACCCATCAAACATTGTGTGCTGAGCATGACACTTTCACCGCTGCTTCCACCTTGCCCACCCCTGCTGCAGGGCCTCTGCTCTGAACCTTTGCAAAACACCAGAGCCCCCTTTGCTCTGCAACCCCAGGAGCCTTACGGCCTTGTTCCACCCAACTGTGTCCTCACAGCTGTATCTGGCCTCTGGGAAGATGTACTGGGAGCAAGTGGGAACTGTGGTATTTATTCAGAACATTCCTAGACCCACACCAACTATCATCTTATTATCCAGCTTGTGCAGTCATGTTCAAGTATTTTGCTGAGTCAGGCTCTACCATCCTAATCAGCTCAGATTTCTAGTAAGAATACTCACAAAATAAGCTGAGTTGGAAGGCACCCACAAGGATCATCGAGTCCGACTCCTAACCCTGCATAGGACATTCCCAAAAGTCACACCATGTGCCTGAGAGTATTGTCCAATCTGTTCTTGAATTCTGTCAGGCTTGGTGCTGTGGCAACTGCCCTGGAGAGCCTGTTCCAGTGCCCAACAAGTGAAGAACATTTTTGTCATATCCAACCTAAAGTCCCCCAGCACAACTTCAGGTTGTCAACGATCACTAGAGAGAAGAGATCCATTAGCTATCCCAAGATTGGATAAATACATACCCCTGATGTGACATAATATCCTCTACACAGGACACATGCCTAGAGCAAAATAGGTGAATGACTAAAGCCCAGATCCACAGCTCTGCAAGTCCTATTTAGGAATCTAATTCTGCAGCTATGGAAGTCAGTGGATGTTTCCAATAAAAATGGGATCAAGATAGGTCCTCATTCATTTTAAATATTTAAGCAGATGCGTACTTTAAGGACAAGATTAAGTCTCTTTGAACTCACTGAGAATGAAACACATGCTTAAGTACTTCAGTGAACCAGGGATCTATTCCAGCTTTGGATCCACAGTACTGGAAGGTATCAACAGAGGCAGTCAAGCAATTTCCTGTTATTGCCTACATCTCTGGCTGCAGCTATGATATTATTATCAGCTTATTTTGATAAATAAAGTGCTCTTCCCATTTCAGTATTTTTTTCTTTAATATGCAGGATACTATAAGTATGTAATTGTTGCTGGATTAATCATTCTCTGAAGTGGCTGTATGCATGGAACCTGATGCTGTTTTATTCTGCTTCAGCCTTTCTTTATGTTTAGATTTTTGCTCTGGCCCATTGATTGAATCATGACAAATGATTTCTTGAGCATGCTGACTGCATTCAGCCCTGATGGCATGTTCAAAAGCCTGCTTGTGATGGCTGATTTCATTTTCAAAACTTGCAGGGGTTATTTATGGGAAAACAAAAGCCCTTTAACAGATACCTAACAATGGATTTGGCTAGTTAGTTCATTTACTGTGCAAAAGGGGAAAACAATCAGCAGCTCTTTCTGCCTATGTTCTCTTATGAAATACTACATTTAGTTTTGAGTCATCAGCTTATCAATCTTTCATGCCAAACTGGCTTTAGAGGTAAAGACTAAAATCTTTACTACAGCTATTATTGCAGTGCCAGTCAGGAAAAGCCAGCATGGGATGCATAATTTGGCAGTCTGCAGCTATAGAAGGAAGCACTTTTCTTCCATTTGAATCAAAAATAGACTTTTTGACTAGAGATCCTGGGGGGCTCTGGAAATGTCCAGGATCAACAGACACAAAAGCCACTCTCGGCTGGATCAAGCCCAGTGCACATTATTCTTATGTCAGATGTATAGGAGTACAAAACTGTACCACAATACATTGAAAAACTTTTCCTTCACTTGTGCACAGTTGGAGAATAGTTTGACTTTGGAATTAGACCTGTTGATCAACATAAAAAATACTTAATTTTTTTTGGAAACTCATTTTGTATGGTCATATACAAGAGGCAATAGCTTATGGTAAATACAAGTGACAAAGTCAATAAATAGTATTTTCAAGGCTGACAAGGACTCAAGTTTTATAAAAGTAAAGTTGTCTACTGGGCATAGAAAAGGCACTAAAAATTAAGGATGGATGAGATCATACTATTTAATTTCAAGTGCTGCATTTTTGGTTTGAAAGCTCCAGCCTTCATAGGATTTCTTTTTCAGTTTATTAAAGTTTGTGGGACTAAAAGAAGCAGAGACTGGGAGAGATGAAGAAAATTACCAAAAAAAGTACACTGTGTGCTCTATCTGCAGCCATACACGCGTTCATGGTAGCATAGCCAGGGCACGCGGCCTCCTTCAAACAAAACACAAGTACATTTTCTATAAAGAAAGGGAGTGTTTCAGTAGAAACTTCTCCCTCAAACTGTTTCAGCCATGAGAGAAAATATTTATAAATGTAAACAAATTCTACAAGCCTTATAATCCATCTGTGAGATGAGTTAAACTGAGGACAAACAAAACTATTCAAAGTGCTTGAACATTAAAAAAAAAAAACCAGCAACCAGTGGACAAACTTTTGGTAAAGACAGCCAGCTTGTAAATAAAAGCAACTTCACAACAACAACAAAACCACAAACCAGTGTTCTGTTTTCAGTGCTAATATGCATTTGAGACCTTTGAAAACTATTGCAAATATATTTGTATGACTTACAGGCTCTGATGTTAAAGATAATTAGGCAGGTGAATGCTTCTGAAACATTGTACAAGATTCAAACCATTAGTGATATTTACATGGCATTTAAATTATATGGACACTTCCAAATAAGAATTTCATGTTTCTCTGTTATTCCTTTAGGCACTTTTTAAAACAGTGTCTGATTAGTCATTTTTTCCAAGGTGTGTATTCTGACATACATTTCAGCACATTAACTGACTCATATCAAAAATAAATAGAGATTTTAGCCATGCTAAAGATATAAGAATACCACATTTCTCCTTATCAGGTTTAGGGCCAGCTTTGTGTATAAAAAAACAGCAGCTCTCTCCTTCATCTGAATCCCTGCTGTACCTTTGCTAGAGGACATGCATTGGCTGTTACAGAGGAAGCTGCATCTCAAACCACCACCTCATGGAGAATAAATCTTTGCTTTTGCCTTCTCATCCCATTTCTCTGTGGCAGCTGCAGAAATAGGGAAGCCTGCTGCCCAGGCATTCTGTTTCAGTACTTTATTTAATGTATGTGAATGCTGATGGTCTGAGAGTGAAAGTGCATTATTGAAATGAATTAAAATTAAGATCCCTGAAGGAAGACCAGTGAGAGGTCCACAGTTCTCCCCAAAGTCTCTTAGGATATCCCAAATTGCCCTAACTGCTCCCCTCCCATTGGTGTGTCTATGCCAATACATGTCAGGCATATACTGAGCTCATTCTCAACTCACAGGCTTTGTTTAGAGAAAGCTGGAAGGACTGAGAATATCTTATTTTAAATTGTCTTGTGGTGGATGATGATATAGTGTGAATACCAGAGGAGATGGCTTTCCAAAAGTGCACTGAGTCAAGAGACACAGACACTGACAAATGCAAAGCTTTTTACTGTCTCCTTACCGAAAAAAAAAAAAAAAAAAAAAAAACCAAGTCCCGAAAAGCTGAACCAAAAATAACAATAATACATAGACCCTCTGGCCACAGAGGGAGTACTGTGTGAAATACAGAGGATATAAACACTAGCACTCCTGCTTGGGCTAGGCAAATTGCAGAAAGACATACAGGGAACATAAAGACAGCCCCTTTTCTTGCTATTTAAAGTAATATGACAAATAAAAAGTGTGCTTAAAGCTCTAGGATTTGTTTGGAAAGAAAACAAGGCTTAATAAGTGGCTTTTCGTCCTGCTTCAGGGCAGGAAGAAAAATGTAGGAATGAAGGATGCACAACCTGTAAAATATAACTTTTAAATCCTAATAAAATCTAGGGCTTCAGATTGAGATTTTCAAGCAATGGATGATTTCACACCCCATCAGTGCAGGGTGGCCCCCTGGTTTGGACAGGCTTGCAGCAATGTGCTATGTTTGGTTGCTCTTGTAGGGGCAGGATGGTGAGAATCTAGGGAGACAAGCAGACAGCTTGTCTCCATCAGCACATGGAGGAGGTATTGCAGGCACTGTAGGAAGGACAGCAAAAGGTGGTTGTAAAGTACAAATATTTTCTGGTTTAGTTGATCATTAACCTCTTGTGACAGGAACACCTGATCGTTCTCAGTGAAATGTACAGTACACCAACCTGGCCTTTCATCACAAAGAGAGATCATGTGCCACTGTGAAAGTTCTCAGATTTCTCCCTTATTGCAGAACTCACTATTTTCTGTCCTTATTCATGGTCCTCTGTCTGAGTCATGGAGATAGGTCCAGGGCAAACCTAAGAGGCAATCCCATGTGGAACAGATTATAAATAACACAGTCTACACTTGTAGACTCTTTGAACCTCCTAGTCAATATAGAATTTAGTCTGCTTCTCCACTTCCCTTGAAGTCCATCCTCTGGACAAGATCTGTGAACTGATTTCCCTATTCTGAACATTTTCATCCAGGAAGCAGCATCTGAAAGAACTCTTTGATTTCCATGCTGCTCTGTGCATGTGTTGACTAGACAAGAAAAGGAGAGTGATCAGTTCAGATAAGAATGGGCATGGACTCAGATCACAGTGAATGATTTGCAGACTTTAGTGGCCATCTGCTGAAGGTGTGGCAGTGACTTGATGGAAGAGGGAGAATAAAGAAATATCAGGCTTTGTGCTTAAGAAGGAGACAGACAGCCAGGCTGTCTCATTGACATATTACTGCCTACTTATGGCCTCCATCACACTTCTCTCTCTTCAGATTGTGCAGCCAAGCGGGGCTTCAGAAGGCTTCTTAAATGTGTAGTGCCAGAATGATTTTCCCAGTTTTCCAGACCAGGCTTGGTGTATCCTCCCACTTGCAGTAACACTAATCTGGTATTTTATGCCCTTACTTCAGCTCCCATGGTGTGAGAGCTGGGTGTGTTTTAATGAGCTTCAGCCTCATTAAAAGCTTTCAGGAATGTGCAGGAACTGCTAAACTTCCTGCTACGTGAAACATTTTCCTATGCCACTGCCCAGGAGTGGGCGAACATCTGGAGAGTGAGAGACAGTCTGTTCAATGAGGGTATTTGGCTCCTGGGCCCTGTAACAGAGGGTGGAGAAAAAGGATCCTTCTGTCTTTGGCATGGGGCAATGTGAACTGACACTTCAGGGTATTTGTACATCAGTAAGGGCTCTCCATGTCTGTTTCAGAGAGCCCCTTGTCAGGACTTTGTCCTCAGCTGGACTGCAAGCTTCTCACAGGAGGTGCTAGAATCTGTGCACCATTCTCCCATGTGAGCAGCCTTCCTGTGCACTAAGAGACACAGAAGATGCCAGTCGGGATAAGTCTGTGAAGGAAATGAGCAGGCAGACAGGTATGAGTGTCTGTTCTGGGGTTTGAGGATGGACATCTGCAGGCCCAAGTAATGTTAAAGTTGATGACAGAGCACAGGACTGCTAAGGCTTGCATTATGGACCAAAAAAAGACTGTGAGCTGCTGCTTCAACACATCCCTTCTGTTATCCACTGCAGCCACTCTGACTTGGCACTAGCAAACTTGAGCTTTGAAGACAAGGAGCACTATGGTGATTCGGTCAGAGATAGTTCTAAAAATATACTTTAAACAAATTAAAATAAAACAAAAACATTACCAAGTATTCCTATACTGACAAATCTGACTGTTGAGAGAAGAGTGTCACTGGCTCTCCCAGCGGCATTCTCAGAGAGCTGGGAAAGGGAATGAACCTAGCAGTTCTGACAGAGGGAATGGCTGTAGGTGATGACAGACAATAATCTAAGGGGTCAGGGACATTCCAGTTTCATCTGCAAGTGATTACTAGGCAGATATTTTGCATCCAATACATAAAAATAATTGCTTAGAATATAAATCCAGCTCAGGTGCCCACAGAGAGAGGGGAGGAAAGTATATGACTGAGCAAAAATGAGAATAAGGTCTCAGCACTGCAAGACCCCTCAATTTGTACACTTGTCCAAAGTTCTCCATGAAGACTCTACAGTAGAAGTCCCTCTAAAATTAAAGGTGGGGATCAGGGGTAGGTACAATGAATTAATCAGAAGTAGTTTATAGCCAGATTAAGCCTTTATATGATGATAACCAAAATGATTGTCAATTAAACAAGAATGTTATTAATTTATTATATTTCATTGTATAATGAATTGGTTGTCATTGGTGTGACTTCAGAAGGTTGCAAGTAAGAAATGCAGGCTAAAGCCACTAATGTGCAAACTAAGGTGTATAAAGAATACATTCAAAAATGCCAATCACGGGGCTTTGGGAGGCAGGGACAAGGAAGAAAAGACAAATGAAAAAGAGATAGAATAATTCTCTGCAAATTTATGGTGTGCCCTAGAGACTAGTTATAAGAAGTAAAAAAGCACCCAGGAGAGATCTATCAAGGGTAAGGTGCACTGGCACTGTTTCACTGTACAGAAATAGTGAAATGCTGCAAGTCATCTAGAAGAGAGCTAGACAAAGTTATATACCTTTCTAGTACGAAACTGGCTGAAACAGCTCCCCACTAAACTGCACAGGGTCTGCAGCAGTCATAGATGATCACATAATGATGTTTTGTTGAAGCTGATTTTGAGCTAATTTTGGTGGCAGCACCCACCAAAATTAGTTGTCAGCCTGAAGGAATGTTCTGTTGAGGAATACATCTGGTGCAGGCTCCTGCTGCCCACACCATTTTGGATGCAACCCATGATGTGTTTGATTTCTGTATTGCTGGTACACCCTGCTAGGTCATGTCCAACCTCTCATCCACCAGCACTCCCAAGTCCTTCTGGGCAGGGCTGTTTTCTATCTGCTCATCCCCCAGCGTGTACTGACCCCAGGTCAGCCCTTGTCACTTCATGGTTACTCCCATAACTAGAGATTTTAACTGAAAACACAGAACAAGCATGAACATTGAGAAAAAGCACATTTGTTTCATTATATATAAATAGTGTCATCTGTAATAATCAGATAATGGGTATAACAATAACATGAATATCATTTGAGAAACTAATTTTTCACCCCAGCTGCGCAATTTATACTAGCTCAGTTGCTTCACTTAATTTGGCCAGTGTTACAATTAATTTGTAATGTCTTAAGATGTCTGCAATGGCACTGGAGTGGATATCTAGGTCAGCCCCAGTTCAGAGGGAACTCATTCTCTAGGGACTGTGAGAAAGTCACTGCAGAGTCACACAGGGCAACTAATGCAACCCATGGCTTTTACAGATTGGACTATAACTTCACTGGAGGAGATGTGTATTAATGCCTCAGTCTACTCTCCACATGTTCAGAAAAGGATGATTCATGCAGTTTATTTAAGTTCAACTTCTTGCTCTCAGGATCACTATTGCATGTGAAAAGTGACATAAAAAGCAGTTCCATATATACTTGCCTGCTGTTGTTCAAAATATCTGTGCTCCTCAGCTGGAAAAGGCTTGCCTCAGGAAATGTCTGAATACAGCCAGATAGAAACCAAAATGGGGGTGGAAATAAGGTCTGTGTGTCAAGGAACTTTTCAACTATCTTTCCTATAGCTCATCATCCACAACCAAAAATTTAGAAAAAGGACTAGGATAATCACAGAAACTTTGTAAGGTCCATTAACAGTAAAATTCAGTCAAATCTGCTGACGTGAAACAGCTGGAGATGCTGAAGCCCTTAATAAATGGCCTCTCCTGATGAGATTTACAAGAACTCTTGATCTGCCATCATGCTGGTTGCATCTGTCACTTGCACCTGGTATGAATATCTTAGTTAGACATCATATATCACTTTTATGTGGTCCAGCAGGACAGCTGGAATTACTTCACCTTTGTGTCAAGACCTTTAATAGCTAAATGTGTTTTATAAGATTCATCTGTGCCATTGCTAGCATTGTTTAGTGTTTGATTCTCCTAAAACAACAGTAGGTCTGAAGCAGTCTCATCTGCTCAGCTCTCACAACTAGTATTGTAAAATTATCTGTGTTTCTTTCCTCTCTTTTACAGGCTGTCATGTACAGAGTTGGTTTGAGGAAGGGAGATCCTCTGGGGACCTATTTCAGCCATTATCTGAAGCTTGTATTTTGATTTAGGCATTTTATGTGCCTCTTTTTGTGGACCACCTGCATTTCAGAGAAGGCTATTCCTTTACAGATGTTAGGATAGATGAGCATATGACCTGAGGTTTCCATTATTTCTTTCTTTGTTCTGATGCTATTGTCACTACAAATCGTGCTTTTATCATATGTCAGTACCCCGAAGCAACAAAAGCTCTTTGTTTTAAAACCACCGCTCAGCCTGTGTCAGCTTGGTCCCCTTCCTCAGCAAAAGCTTTATCTCCTAATGGCTCTCCAGGTCCACATGGAAGTCAGGAAACTAAGTGCCTCCACTCAAATATGATCCAAAAGAGAGCTGAACAGACTGGAGCAGTTGCATAACTTAACCAAGATGAGTAGTTATCACTACCAGGACAACTTTCTGCAAACCAAACTGAACACATTTATCAACATGGCACAAGATTTGGACCTCTCTATTACAGATGTTCTCCACAGTCAGACTGTCCAACTTTTTATATGGAACTGCCCACTTTAATTTAAGCAGATTTAAAATGGAAGACCTTTAATTTCCATGTGTGAAAGGTATACTAGAAAGGTATTTCTAGTTCCTACTATAAAGGTATTTCTAGTTCTTCGCTGACTGAAGTTATTTGCTGCAAGGTGTGATACAAGTGGTTTTTAGTACTCAATGCAGATACACAAAAAAACCAACTTTTACAAGTATTTAGCAAGTCTCCCAGTCTATGATTTTGGAAGTGTGTCATTACCATGATTCACTCCCTAGATTTATGAAGCACTTACTGTTTAATGTAACAAAATAATCAGGCATGTCACTTGCAATTGAGTAATCAATACAATTATCTATAAAGAAAAAACTGGATCTAAATCATCTGCCCATTTCTCTACTTTCCTTTTAAAGTTATATTTCACCTATAATATTTACATCCCTGCAAAAAATGCTATGGAATTTCTTTATCTAGAATTATTATAAGATGAATAATTTTTTTCTGTAATGTGTTACATATTAGGTCAGAGTCTAATAGCAAAATATTAAAGACATTATTCTTCCAGGTGAATAATGACCTTATCATGTACCCTTTTCCCATATTCATAGGCCCTTAATAATACTCCTTTAAATTTATGTTTCTTCAATGTAAATTCCTGATTCAGTCCTCCATGTAGTATTATAACCCAGTCTGTGACAATGAAATGCTGAATTTTTCCTCTCATATTAAGGTTCTTCTCCTATTGTTTCCCAGTTAGAATTATTTCCATCTCTCCTTTTCCCTTGCACACTAGTGTAGTGAAGTCTGAAAAGGATTTAGTGGCCTGATTTTTTTCTATCAGGCCTTGTTGTAGTTTTCCTTGTTCTTTACTTTTTATCCTCTCACTGTCTCTCATGGACATGCATTCAGGTATAATTTTTATTCACTCAGTGAATCCTTTATTTTGCCAGAGGAAACGTAAAGAAGAGTTTGTGTCAATGGAAATACGATGCTGGGTGAAAATGCAGCGCAGGGCAAAGAGAATGGGAGCAAGGGGAGACTGAAGAAAGGCAGCTGGAAGCACAGGAGAGCCGTGAGGGGTCCGTGCTGCACGGAGCGGATGGTGCATGATGGTGGGCCAAGGCAGAGCAAGCATGGCCAGAAGGGGCAAATGCGGCTAAGGCTTGCTGGCTTCTGCTGCTCCAGAAAAAAATGTGGCAGTGGTTGAAAAGAGCTCAAGGAAAACAAGCTCAAGGACAGCTGGAGGGAGTGGGGAGAGCGAAGAGTGATGAGAGTGGGTGAGAAAATCTCTTAAAACTCTTGGCTCTGGAAGGGCCTGACTAACCCCTTCCATCTTCCCACTCACATGGGCTGAACCTGGCTTTCTCTTCCAGCTGGCCTTTTCCATTGGCTAGAACTTTTACTGAGATGAGCAGTTTGCAGCTTATGCATTTTCAGGAGTAATTTAAATTTAATTTTTAAGAGGTGTCTCCCTCATTTCTCTCCAAAGAACATCTATGAAAGAGTGAACAAACTCTTTGATGTACATTTCATTAGGAAATCTACTCACCTCACAGTCAACATCAAAGGAAAACTTCCATAAAAATACAAATGTCAGTGTAATGAGCCCCAACAAAAATGAACAAGATATCTTGGGCCACAGGTGAACTAAAAGAGGAAAAAGAGAGGGGGATGTGATAAAGCACACAAGCATCCATAGAAAATATGTGCAGCTTTAGAACTCACATGCAATAAGTCTTCAAAAAAGGGATATTGTTCAGCTTTACTGAGCACTTCCAGAGCATTTGGAAATGATACATGATGAAACAGCAAGGAGGGAGAGGTATCCATGTGCAATATGGTTATAACCTGCCAGATCACTGTGGTGTTGAGAAAAGGAAAAGAAGTCAAGAAAGGAACAATTTTTTTTCAAAGATATACTCTTAAACTATCCATGCCAGGTTTTCCAATGATGCTAACCAGCAGCATTGGAAAAAAGTAATGCACTTAGGCTATTTTCATGTCCAGGATATTGTGGTAACCTGCAAGTTTATCTGGTGACTGGCACAAGCTGTAGAAAAAGAGAAAATGTATGACCCCAGAAAATCTATTGAGGAAACATTAACAGTGAGAATCAAACATTAGCAATGAAAATTTAAAGCAATTAGCATGACAACATGCTTGATTTGAATAAAAGAAGAGATATTCACATACTGGAAAAGCTAATAAAAGTGGGCCAGCTGTGAAACTATTCTTTCCAGTCACCTGGCTTTCCAGCATGTCACTCTGAACTTCTTCAGAATGTATATAGAGCAATTTTTACATCCTTCTGTGAAAAGATGAAAAATTATTAACAGGGTCACTTCTGAAATGCAGCTATATGACATCAGTTTGTGGGGATCAAACAAAGCAGACAGAAGCATAGTTACTGACAAACTGAAAATATTTTGAATAAGGCTGTATTTGAAAAATATACAGAACCTGTTACATGAGCAAATTATCCCTTAAATTGTATCGGATGAATAAAGCAGAGTGTATCAGTCTCTTTTCCTTGACCACACCTCTTCTAGCTCTTCATCATGTAAAGTACTGTAGGTATCTCAACTGACATAAGTTTTGCACACTATAAATCTCAATAGTGTAAAAGTTCTCTATGTAGCCACTGTAAGTAATAGCCAAAACAATCAAGAGTAATATTAATAATAACTATAAATAAATTAACCTTTTAAACTTGGATAGGATTTTGCATTTGACAGAGAAAAGATAAATGGAGAAATAATGACTTTACTGAGCTGAGTAGAAGTGATCACTTATTAAAGCAACAATTTCAACAGGTCTTGCTGAACTAGTAAGACTGGCAAACTTTAAGAAAAAGCATATATTCCCAAACCCTCAGAAAAATGTTAAAAATGTTAAAATGTTTTCTACAAAACATCTATAGTTCTTTATCAAAATTATTTCAAAGTGATGCATTCTCTGAAGCTTTTTTCAATATTTAAGTAGAAAAATAATTATAGTCTAAGATATTCCAACTTAAGCCCCTTTATCTATGATTTCAGCTAGAGGATAAGAGTTCTTCTGTATGCAGTTTTCCTGACACAGAAACTCAATGATGAAAAGTGATGGCAGGGAAGGTAGCTCTGTTGTGTCAGAAAAGATTAAAATGTGAAAAGCATAACTATCCTGAAGTCTTTTGAAATCTGTGTCTCTCTCACATTTCTCTTTACTACTGCCAGGAGATAATTCCTCTCTGAGTAGCTGGTTTTGACATGAGATTCAAATTACACTTTGGTTCCTGCTTTTTAGGGCTCACACTAAATGCAGCATGCCTTCTCTTAGAGTGATACTGATGGGAAATCTGTGTAAAAATCTGACTTCTGGAAAAAACTGTATTCCAGCATTAGAACATTTCTTGCAGGTTCATCCACTTCCTACAAGGAAAATGTTTTTATTAAATGCTGGCTCTTTGGACAGTCAGGCTTCCTGGTGGTGGAATCACCTTTTTTATAGGCACACCATGTGGACTGCTAAGAGGGAAAAGGCTCCTTCCATGCCCAGTGAAAAGGGTTTTTCTTTTTAATGACCTGTCTCCAAAGTGCCATGAAGAGACTTAGATTCATAGGGCTTCAGGACCAAAAAGAAAACTTCAGAACTATATAGACAAGTTTCCTTTAGATCTTAGATTTCATGTACTTATTCCTGGGTCAAACCAAGTAAATGCACCTTAACAAAAGCATAGGACACCATTTTCTCTTGTGTTTACTACTTCCATTTTCCTGTGGCTTACTTCAGACCAAAAGAACCACAGAATAGCAGTAGATTTCCTTATGAATCTTGCCTCCCTTTTCTAACTGTAAGGAAGTGATAAAGTGACAACAGCATTGAAAATGACAGAGGAAGAGATGATAATCTTTTAAGTATGGTTTAAGGAAGTATCTCTAATCCTGCTCACAGACTTGACTAGCACTAAACCTATCTATGTGAATCTGAATTAAAGCAAACTAAGTCCAGGGACTTCACAGAGCTCTTCCATAACACAAGGTATTTGTTTTCTATTTCATTTTGCAGAAGTGCTTTATAGTACCAATCAAAAAGTATATTTCATAGAAATGGACATGGAAGAAACGTCATACAAAATCAAGATCACTTGATAACAAAGGTGCAATTTAAAGGAACAATCAAGAAGTACTTGAAAAAATAACCACTATTTAAAACTATTTAAAACTCTGTGAACACAGAGATTACTAAGCCTCTTTCTTCTCTAATGCACTTATTTAGTGTTGTCAAGATTACATTTTTTTCCCCCATAACTAATGAACTGTAAGGGTTACAGCACTAAGTTATTTTGCCTGTCTTGGGTATCTAGATCGTATTGAGACTTCTCTAGGATATTTGCACCAGGAAAACAAATACATTGTGAATCCAGATATTTCTTTATAAGCTATGGCTACTAGCAAGGAACACTCTATCACTCAGTTTTGCTGAGAAGGTGTTTTTTCTGTCTTGTCCTCCACTATTCCCTCTGAGCTCTGCATTTGTGACTATTTCATCTTGAGATTTGACCTTTGACTGATTCTTTGGTATTTCTTATGCCTCTTTCTTCTCTTTTTCTCTCTCTCACCACAAAGACACAGGCAGACAAAATATGATAAACAGATATATAGAGTTGTCCTGTGTCTTTCCCTTCTTTCCCTTGCCTTGCCACACTTCCTAAATTCCAGGCTTCCCTGGACCTGCCCAAAATAGCTTTCCATTGCTCCTTTTTTTTGTTAGAGGAAAAAAGAGGCAATTGTTTGGCCTCTCATTTACTCAGAAGAAGATGTGGTTTTATCTTTTGAAGGTCTCAGCACAGCAATGTGCTGCCCAGCACTCCTCAGTGCTGAATGTATTGCTTTACCCCTGCAAGTTAGCTGTAACTTCAGGAATCTTAACTACATCATGAATTTTGTCTGATGCTAATTTATTACACTTATTTAAGAAAATGGATTACTAAAATAAGCCTTGTTATGGATTTTAAAAAAAAATACATTTAATCTTACGGTAAAAGCTAGTTTAAGACAGAAATAACGTGGTAATAGTAAGATGAAGGTATTTCAGTTAAAAAGAACTAGAAACCACCATGTCCTTATCTTATGTAAATGTTACATTGTGAAAATCCTCTCAGGCTTAGTATGACTTAGCCTGTGTAACATTTCAGCTGTTATATTTCAACTGCAATAACAAGAAAAGTGTAATCTTAACAGATCTTATCGAAAAACCACAATCCTTCCACACTCAAGGACAAAATAACTCCTCATGAATGCTATGTACTCTGCATGTAAGGATTCTTCTGGGTTTTTTTCTTCCCTTTCTGAAGGAACGACAAAAGTATTTGCTAAAAAATGGCCCAGTCTAAGTTCCTGGGAGCTTAAGAATACTGTCTCCTTGTGGATTACAGCTGGCAGCTGTAAGGTGTAAAGTTTTACAATTTACAGTGCTGGAATTTCTTCTTCATTTTAATCTCCACCACTCAGACCCCTTTAGTTTTCTTGGCGAGCCGTGAAACTTTAGATTACTAGTTAAATAGAATGTTCTGCCTGCAAATATTGTAATGTATATATGGACCAGAGGGAATGTATAGCAAATGAATGCAAAATACATTCATAGTGTCTAGTTTGGGGAGAAAGGGTGAAACTACAGGAAATTTTAAGCAGTTACAAGAGCTGTCATAAGGATGAAAGATCATTTTAAATGTGAATTAATCTTTTTCTCTCTTTATAGAGAAATCTTGCTACGGTCAGTGTAGAACTAGCATACACCTTTAACAGAATGGACATATTTCTCCATTAAGTTATTTAGACTGAATTTAGATATCTTCGGAAATGAGTTCTATAATATTTTGCAACACTAATTTTATCAGACTGAGTAATTTAATTTCTGTGGCATTCTACTGCATTTGTCCCATTGAATTAATTATCATTATGTTTTTTAATTATTGTTTACAACAGCTGGACCACATCATCCCCTTTAGAAGACAACTTTGTGAGGACTTCTTTGGAGAGAGATGCAGGCTCCAGTTTTCTTCAGTCAAAAAAGAGACCCAGTTTTCTTCAGTCAGAAAATGCACTGAACTATTAATTTTTTCAAATTGTTAAGCAGATGTCTATGTCTATTCCTGCTTGCTTTGGCCTCAGGCAAGACTTCTGGCTTATTGGCAAAGTTGCTGTATTGTACCTGCACTGTATGGGGTTTCCTCTGGCTCCGCATGACCCTAATAAAACCCCAAAGAGGCAGCGAAGAAATAATAATACCAGGACCCTAAAGCTCTTGTGGCTAGAATGGATGTTTGCCACATCCCTAAGCCCCATCCCATTCACTTCTCCTTTAGCCTATCCAGTTTTGCTTTAATTCCCATCCAGGAATTATGTCTCCTGCTGTCCATCCTGTCAGCAAATGAGTGTGTAGTACAACCCAGTGCGTACAGAACATCTGAGAGGAGATGCCACGTGCATACAGTAGGTATCCAGACAGGGTATTTCAGTGGAAAAACAGACACACCCTTCTTATTTTAGGAGACACACCACCAGCTATTTCTACAAGTCTAAACTGATGGTTAACAGACTGTGCTGATCCAGCTTTACCTTCATTTAAAGGAATGTTCCAGTGAGGTACAATTTAGGGTTACTGAAATGGCCAAAAAAAGGCCACTGAAAACAGAAGCTCAGAAAGAGTGGAACAAAACTGTTATCAGTCATTAGGTTTTGCACCCCTCCATTCTCAGCCATAAAACAGATATAAAACAGGCACTGTCTTTCATAAAACACTTCACTCACAAACGATTTTTAAAATATCTTTCATAAATTAGCTGTGGCTTCACATCTCAGATTTGATCTGTGTCTCTGCAACTGCTCCATCACGGCTCCTCACTGACACATGCTTGGTCTCTCCCTCTTCTTCAGCCTGACTGCTGTGCTTCTGCACCAGTCTCAGAACACAACATAACCTATGGATAAAATTTCAGCTGCATTTGCAATTTTGTCATCTTTATGAGATGAAGCAACACCTTGACTTTTGCTTAAAACTCACTCCTCTTTCATCTTATGCTAATTTAAAAAACAAATGGAGAAGCCTCTTCAATCAAAGAATTACAAGAGACTACATACAAAACGCTTCACTGCAGTATTTTCAGAAAAATTAACACTTAGACAACTTTGTGTTAGCAACATTTTCATGGCTATTGCATTTGAATTACTGACTTCCCCCTTTTAAACAAAATCAGTTTACCCTATATTTTTTAGATATATTACAGTCCTATGAATGTTGTTGTCCTTAGTCTGAGAACATTCCTTCTACAGACTATCCACAAAAACACCTAATTGTAGCTGAGTACACTGTGGTATCAGCAAGAAGTTGTGCTGAAGGCAAAATACATTAAGTCATATGTTTTAAACTTTGTAAGCATATGTGCTCGCAAACATAGCTTATCCTCTTTTTCACCAGCTGGACATCTGTAGTTAGCATCACGGTAGTTCATACATTATTTATAATTGTGCTCAGCATGGAGCTTGAGCTTTACTTCAGAGCTAAAATGAACACATTTGGATTTCACTTTATTATTAATGTCTTTTAAAGGGCATGGATCAGACGTTTTGCAATTTCTCTCAGAGGCACTGGACAAATTACAGGGACTAGTATATGATGATTAGTTAAGCAGGACAGTTTGCAAAAAGGTTTCCAATTCATGGCAAACATCTTGAAATGGTTATTAATTACAAACACTTTAATGTTTGTATTCTTTTCCCAGAAGTCAATTATTGCTGCAGCATTTACAGTGTTCCTCCCACCATATGTGGCCATTTGCTGACTACTACTCCTTCAGAGCTTCAGATCAATTCGAGCCAATGTTACATGAATTGGTGCCCAGCCACTTCCCAGCTGAAGTTTGGAGGCAGGTGGAGTTTGATGTGCGGTGACCTCTGCTTCCTGTGCACTGCTATAGTCATACAAGGTTCAGCAAAAGCACAGCACTGAAACAAATGTAAGAATTTCATGGAGAAAACATAGAATACTTTTTCTGCAATGTTAGCTTGGACTACTTTGGGAAGGTTTCAGATAACCAGCTGCACAATAAACCACTTGAGTCTAGAAAAAACACTGTCTATCAAAGAGGGTGTGCCTCTTTCCCAGATTTATAATAGTGTTGGAACATTTCAGCTGAAATGCTGTCCAGTGTAACTCCAGGTGTTTGGCCACATCTGTTGTTTACCCAGACGAAAACTGTGCATATTGAATAAAATATACTATCTGTAATTTCATTTTGTGAAAAAAAACTTCATTATTAATTTCTAAATTATAAATTCCAAGATTTAGCATGCAATAAGATATAGAAGCATGCTAGAAAGTACTTTCCCTGTACAAAATGCTATCAACATCTTATCAGCAACTTATAGATTCTCCATACAACTCTCATCTTCACTTCCAATATTATCACAGAAAGAAAGTTGTATCAGTACAAAATTATGACACCGAGGACAAGATCTATGACTTTCACCCAGATATGTTTTGTTGCAACTTTCAGACTCTTTTCAAAATCTGAAATGACAGATTGTTTGGAAGATGGGAATATCTTAGTCAATACAAACAGTGCTACCATTTCACTCTCTTTCTGGAACAGAAGACTTTTCCAGGCTACCTTTCTTTTTCCTTGTCCGGTTAGTAAGGTTGTCTATATCCCTTCCTAGAAGGTATGACAGCACCCATTGCTGAGTGAGTTCCAGCAGCTGGGACTGTGATATTTGTCCAGGACACCTCGATAGATTCACGATTAAAACATCTGACATGCCGCATCTCTTCTGGGCACATTTTATGTCATGCAAGGCCTGAACAAAGTCATTTGGCATTAGTAGAGCCTCACTAAATAAAATAAACTCAATAACATTCTGTTCAGCACAAAATATTTTAAAGAATTGATGTTGCCTTTACATTCCCATTTTGCAGCTTTATTCTTCTATGTGTTCCTATTCCCTTTTTAAGTGATAAAAACAAAAATCAAGGGACAAGAAAGAAGAGAGAAAAAACAATTTGTTTCCAAATCTTGAAACTCTCTCATGGCTAAGAGATTAAGGTTCATGAATGTTTCTATAACTTAATTGCAGGTTAGTCCTTCATCTGTGCATCAACTCCACCCTGTTTCATGCAGTATAAAATAATCCTCAAATATTACAACAAAGGCACTTGAAGATTATTGTAGGGTGCCAAAGGAGATTTCAAATATGCAATATCTCTAAAGAGCTAGTAAATTGCACCCGGGGCAGAACTGCATCCCTGAGATGATTCCATGCTGCACCCAAAGTATCCTTGTGGAATTGTGAGTTTGTTCGGCTTGGTTTTGTTTTCTTAAAAAAGAAAACAATCACAGCATGGAAAAGGTAAGGAACATTTCCTTTAAAGAACCTGCAAGGTGGCTTCAGTGGAATAAGGAGCGTTTCTGCAGCACACTTTCCTGCCCTCAGGCTGGGCACACCCGGGGCATGGGAGAGGCGCAGGGAAAGGAGGTGATTGCCTGTGACAGCCGCCATCCTGGGGTAGAGAGCTGCCGCCATTTTCCCTCCGCCTTTCAAGGCATGCAGTCGCCCGTGGGGGCCGCCATTTTGTGGGTAGGCCCGGCCGCCATTTTCCCTTTGTCCCCCTGCGTGCGGCCGGCAGCGGGAGCCGCCATCTCGGGAGGGAGCAGTACCCAACTATTTGGGTGTCTCAGGGAGTTCCTGAGATTTAGCAATTTTGTATCTAGATATTATTTACTTTCAATTTTTGCCTGTTGCAGTTTTGCTTGTTAGTAAACTGGTTGGTTGTGGGTTTTCTTTTTTTTCACTTTCATCTGCTGGTATCTGTTCCTTGTTGGTGGAAGAGGATTGGTTGGAACTAAGGGACTCGTTTTAGAGTGTCCACCTCTTTAAATTGTCTTAAACCAAGACAGATTGTTATTGCCTCTTTCTTTCAGGATATGAGTCAAGGTCCTTCAGGGCTTTCCATGAAACACTGTAGAAGTTAGTGCAAAAACACTGCTCTAACACACTGCAGTTACTTTAGATTGATAGTCTACACTTCGATCAGGAAAAAATTCCAGTAATATCCAATAATAAAATACCTCATAATACAAGTGTTCATAGTTATCAAAGATTTTTTTAAAGAGAATTTTAAGTCACTTTTAAAATTAAATCACTTTAAAAATAATAAATAATAAAAATAAGCAAGACTGTTCCTATTAAGCTTCCCATTCAGACTTTCTCATGCCTGCTACTGTTTAGGCAATGAATATTCATGAATATAAACATGATTTGTAACATCTGTATACCAGTGGTAGAATGTTAGCAAGGCATTTACACTCCTTTGTTTGGGATATACACATTTATACAAAAAGAGAAAGTTTCTCTTGTGATCTTCTCCAGAGATGATTTCACACTCCAGTCTGGTCTTAAAAAATATTCTAATGTCTATCAGATGACTCTGCAGGAGCAGAAATGGAAGCAGAGAGTTTCTCAGACCACAGCCAAACCTTTCTACCTTGCCAGAAAACAAAAAATAAGTTTGTGAAACCATTTTACAGCCTATCTTCTGAAAAAAAACCAAAACAAAACAAAACACAAGTAGACTGCATCTGGGTTTGTCAGTATATAAAAATTCCATCTTCTGAGTTAAAATTCCCCTACTCCATGGCATTTCTTTACTATCCCACTTAAGTTAGGTGAGGCGACGCAGCACATGAGAAAGTCACACTAATTTCCTCAACCATTCATCCTTTAACAATTACTTGCAACTATGTGAAGACTGTTATTTCAGATTCCCACTCATTGTTTTTTTTATTTTTAAATTAACTCAAAATCGTGAACTTAAATGACCATTTAAAATTAATGTCTACCATTCTGTGCCTGGTCCCACAGGTTTTAATGTGCATTTTCAGTTACATTAAGAATTTACCTAAGTGAAAAGTTCCTCAAGGTAGAAATCTAATCTAAACCAATTAGTAAACAAGATTTAGGAAGGGTGATATCACACTTCCTGGTGCTCGGTGTGCTCGGTGATGAACACTAATAAAGACTAAGAAAACAACCATCTGTGACCTGATCACACTATCTTTCTGGGCATCTAGTCACAGCTAAACCTCTTCCAAAGATTTCTTAGCTAGATAATATCATTACCAAACTTGGGTGCGCATGTACATATCTGAACATCTCATCTGCTGATGAATTATCTAGAGCTACCATTCTTGAACAGCAGAACAGCATCTTGCTCAGTGGCTTCAACACATTTTCTTACCTTCTGGTCATTTGGTTTTCTCTGAGCTGTTTGCATGTAAGAGCATAAATAATTTTGATAATTATTTTCCTCCAATTTACCACTTCAAAATTTTTCTCTTCCTGAGTCTCAGGCTCCTACCCTGTATAGAATTCTTTACTTGTAGGTCACTGTGCACTTAGAAAGGAGCTGTAATTTGTCTATTGACTTTTAGCAGTTTAGTCGCTAACGTGGAGTTGGTAATTACACATCAGTCACAGCTGGCAGTCCTTCCTGACTCAGAAGTGAGAGAGAACTCACAAATTCAGGATTCATGGAAACTGAAATGAACAAAGTTATAAAATACTCTTGACAGAAGGCACAGGATTGCAGAATAGTGAAACCATTTTTATCACTTGACAGTTTAGAATGAAATAGTCTGATACACCAAAAGGCTTCTATAAGGAACTTTAAACTTTTACTGCAAATGCATGTCCAAATGAAAAGCAGTCTTCCTGTGATTGTTTTGTTTGATTTTTTTTTAACCAAACTGCTGTGTGTTATTGTGGTCCATTCTGTGATTCTGCAGTCAGCACATCCAATGGTCTATCCAGTTCCTTTGGAAAGAGAATTCTTTATTAAGCACTAATCTTTAATTGGATCTGAAGCATTTCTCCTCTGGGATGAGAGCTGTTGCCAGTGTGCTGAAAAATGCCATTAAAATTTCCTCTGTCATATTCCTAAATCTTAGCTGAGTAATTGTCACATTCAGACTTCTCAATCAGCATGAAAACAGTCCATCTCAGCCTCTGTATAGATAAGATAGGTAGGCTGGAGTGGAATATTAGATCCTTTCCCAGTCCTTAAGTGTAGCTACATACAAAATACAGATTCTTTGCTGGTATGAACAGTCAAATGGCTTCAGTTATGCTATTATGTCCACATTTCACATTGACTCAAACCTTCTCTTCTGGAAAGGCTGTAAGAGAAATTAATGGCAAATAGGCAGCTTTAGAAAACACGGACATCTGGAAGTAAAGATATTATAGTGGTGTAAGCCACAGTGGAATAAAACATTTGTTTAATTCAACCTTTAGTCTCTAAAGCCAGTCAATATGGAAGGAGAGCCAACAATTTAACAGCACACAGTTGTTTATGTAAGGTCTGCTGTGCAAAAGAGTCATCCAATTTTTTGCAAAACCAGCAGGTGCTGGGTGTGCTGAACTGTCAGAGCACCCAGTTCCTGAGCATAAATACATGTCATCCCTCACATAATCTCTGAACCTCTTCTGGCTGGCTGATGACCTTTGTCACCTCCATGAGCCCCTTTTTGCTCAGCCTCTTGCAGTAATGCAGGGTCAGAGAGGTGCAGGGAGGAAACCAGCAGCAGTGACTTCATAGGGATGGTCCACATCTACTCCCTACTGCTGCCCAACACAAATCCTAGGGCATGTCTCAGCTGGATGTGCAGCTGCTGTACTATGGGAATAGCTGGCACAAAAATTCAAGTGTGGGTAAGCAAGAGTGTTATAAAAAGTTACTAGCTTTGAATATGATGAACTATTTTGCTGGTGATTTTTACATTGTGCTGATTTTAATTTCCTACTCAGCAGGTTGAAATATTTTCTTCCAGACTGACTTTCTCCTTAATCATATAAGTCTGTTTCTAATTGAAGCTTATATTAAAATTAAGTAATTATTTTTCCTAGTGTCATTTCCTGTATTGCATTAGAATGCTGAAACATTTTTTCTTGTACAGTAGCATTGTCAACAGGTAACATAAAAAAAACAAGTATGGTATTTTTTAGCACCCTGATTTGCAAGCAGTATCGCACCATGAGTAAAATATCCAAACTAATTTGCACTGTGTGATCCTTCAGTGAAGAACAGAGGTTCAGTTTAGTATTTTGTAGACTTTCTAAAAATGAAAAGTCTTTATCTAGTAAATGGCTCGGTAATAGAAAGTACCTTAGAATGTCAACAAATTACACTGATGAACAGAATCTTGTCAGCTACTGAATTTAACACATTTAAATACAATTTAAATGTGTCTATAGACAAAGTTTGAGAGACCAACAGTAATTTACTAACTACTGGTCACAATTCTGTAGTGCAGTGAGTCCCATCCATTTTATTCAAGTCAATATAAGTCAAGACTATTTTGCTCTTTTGCAGAACTGAATGATAAGATCAAGGATAATTCTATGAGGAAAGAAAATTAACTGTTCTATAAAAACCATATAGGAATTTTCAAGAGGACTTGCATCTTCACCATAACCTCTTTGATTAGGACATGTTCCTAAAAAAAAAAAAAAACTCTTTATTTACCTTTAATGAAATCAAAACACTGCATTCCTAAACCCAATGGGTGAGGAACAGAAACTCTTTTAGCCATTGCTACTGAACACTGTAAAATTATGGATCAAATGATGATGGCCATTCTAACATCTTCATAAGAAAAAACAGAAAGGAAGCTGTGGAGCAACTATGGAGCATAGTTGATAAGGGAGTGCCTTTGCAAGGCACCTTTATGTATGTTTCAGAACTGGAGCAGAGTCTATTTCATTTTTAGATGAAGACTGAACAACTAGAATTGTCCAAGCTTTCCTCTTGAAAAGATATCTGTTACACAATTAATCATTTGTATTTGTATGAAATTCTACATCAGCTGGGGACTGTCAGGTCCAGTCTTATAAAGCCAATTGTGAGCTTATTAAGCTGAACAATATTCAGGGTGGAAAGAAGAAAAAGGGGAAAAAAAGAGGAAGGATGCAACAAAATTATATGGGAGGGGAACACTGGATAGTCATCAATTTTCTAGTTTGAAATTTTGCAAAAGAAGTTAGCAAATTTTCAATGTAAGCATAAGAATGCAGTGTAGGCATAAAAGCTCATTTCTTTTGTTCAAAATCCTGCCAGCTGATTTGACACTTTTTCTATTATTAATTTAATTAGAAGGGCATAAAAATTAACTACTAATAGCAATTAAGTAGTTTAGCATTCTAATGAACTTCTACTTTATCTGACAGAATCAGATTTTTCTTTGTGTGAGAATCATGTTTCATTCCAGGATATAAAAGAGGAAGCAACTGGCAAAACAATAACAAGGTTCGAACTCTTTTAGGAAAGACTGCAAAAGATTTGTTATTTTACATTGAGCAAAAGCAGGTTTCTCAAAAGCATTGAAAATTCCTAGCAAATGAAACCCAGGTATCATGCACACTGAAAAGAATGCATCATAACTTACACCTCTTGGTCATTGCATGTTTCAAATCATACATGGACTCAATTTAGTAGAATATCTGAGAGACCAATGCAACTTATTCCTAAGATTTCATGGATAGACTGCATATTTATAGAATGTTTAAATTATAAAATATCTCACTGTTACCCATTACTTTGCAAAACAGTTTTAGAAGGAATGGGATACATTTCCATTTTAAAGGCTCAGGAGTATTTTTCGTTGTTACTTTGAAGAAAGTCTTTACCCTCACAGCCAGACTCTGAGACTCCCTTCTGGTGTTAAGCAGAAAAGTCTTTTTTTGGAAGGAAGTCAAAAGTGTAGTTGATAAATCAGATAATTTCATGATATAAGCAAGAACTCAGCAGAAATGTTATTGCCCATCATCTCTGCTCAGTAAAAAGTCTGTTTTTGTCTCCTTACACGGACATAGTAAGTAGATTCTCAGGCCCACAAACATGTTTCTCATAGAAGATCAGCTGAGACTGCTGTAAACTAGATAAAGTAGTGAATGCATTTAGAATTTATTCTTAAACTTCCTCTTGCTTCATTCCCTTTCTCTTCTGTAGTATTTCTATCTGCATGAAAGTCTTCCACCTTTTTTTCGAGAGCTATTTTTGAGCTTTGTCTTCTCAGAAGTGCTTATATCACATACTAATTGGCTTAATTAACTACAAGTCATAGCTCCAACAAAAGAATTTCCTATCTAGTCAATGTGACCATTAAAAAGTGATTTGCATTACATTTGGAGCAGCAGATGCTTAGCTTGTGAAAGGGGCTAATGAAGCATGTGTTCTGGGCACACAAATCAGGTGCTAGAGGTATAGAAAGCAGTACACAATTCCTTTGCAGAAGCAATTTAAAAGACTTTAACTAGTGGTTTTCCAGTAAAAACTGACTTTTTTTTTTTTTTTTTTTTTTTGCAATGATAAAATAATTAAGAGAAGTGAGGAACATAATCTCAAGCAATTTAACAATTATAAGAAAAAACAGTCTTTTTTTGTCGTCATTCACAAAAGTTAATCCACATATATTAGGTCAGGAACTTATTCTGTAAATTATAATTTGATAATAGAATTTGGAAGGGAACGTGCAGTGATCAAGTGTTGCTAATGATCTGCAGAGACAAACCTGCTACAACGAGTAACAATATGGCACTGGAGACATCGGAAAAGGACAATGTTCCAGGTGAAATTTAGGTCACATGTAAGTGCCAATGTATAAAAATATAGTCCTGCATTTCTGTGCATTTCTGCACAGCTGCTAACAGAGCTTGGATTTGCTTAAACTCTGTAGGCACTCTTGTTTTCATCACAGACTTTCCATTGATATCTGTAGCTCCTATTCTTGGCATGTGCACATGTATTTCTTGTCGGCAGGGCTAAGCCGTGCTGTCTGCGCCTGGTGCTACATCTAATTTAGGACTAGAGGGATGGAACTGGGAGCCACTGCCCAAGGCTGTTGCACTGGTCTGGGAGGCGTTCTCAGAGCACATCTGAAATGCCTGCAGTCCACACAGCACACAGGTGAAGCAAGCAATCCCTTCAGAATACGGCCAGGAGAAACAGGTGTTTAATTGTCTCCCTTTTTTCTTCTCTTTTTGCTACAGTTGTGATCTCAGCAGCCCAAGAGAT
Source organism: Pyrgilauda ruficollis (assembly GCF_017590135.1). Taxonomy (NCBI): domain Eukaryota; kingdom Metazoa; phylum Chordata; class Aves; order Passeriformes; family Passeridae; genus Pyrgilauda; species Pyrgilauda ruficollis. The sequence goes on from NW_024524600.1 coordinate 7,248,504, forward strand.
GTGAGGAAGGCTAGACTGCATCCCCACCACCTGCTGTGTTCTGGCCACTCACATGACAAATGGAAACTGCATCTTCTTCATCTTAGCTTTTGGCTGACTTTGGAGTTAGCCCTGCTTTGGGGTTGACCCTCAGAGGTCCCTTCCAGCCAAAGTTATTCTGTGATTATAACACAATAACACCTGAGACTCATATTTTAAAAGCCAGCAGTAGTCCTTGCTAATTTTATGCAAGAAAAACTCTGGACTTTTTTTTTTTTTTGGGGAGTTCTACAATGAATAAGGGAGTAGGTATAAATAATAAGAAAGACTAAGAAAAGTAAATCCTGTCTGTGGAATTTTTCACACTGGTGAGATGCAGATGCTTTACTATGCATATGGATGCTTGATTCTGCCATCCCTTAATGGCACTACGTAGTAGTACCCAGATCTCCTGGGCGCCTAAAGTTTCAGTCCCTAAAATTCAGATGTGATACCAACAGGATTGCCTCTGGGGAAAAGGAACTTCAACTCCAGCCACTCAGATACAAGCTAAAATGTATTTCGGTTTCTCAACGAGATCCTTTATTCAGCAACTCCTTTTCTGGTTTTGCACTAAAGAGGCCTGGCAGAGAGCTCTTTTCACTCTTGCACCATTTGGAGCTGAGCAGCAAACCATGAACCAAGTCCTCATGCCTACAGATTATGGCTCTGGTTATAAAAGTGCTTCTCAAAATTTTAATTCCTTACCACTATTTTTACCCAGTTGAAAGCAAACTGAAAATCATGTTAATGCAGCAGAATATTTCAGAATATTGTCCCACCTATCTGTAAGATAGCAGCAGAGCACAACTAGCCTAGAGATCATATCTCTATTCATAGGCAGAAATTAGAGGACACAGGTTCAAGGTAAACTCCTGCTAAGCAGCCCTGGAGAGGCGCTGGGCCGTGTCACTTATCCTGGTTTTGGATGCTGTTTGGTGTGCTGGGGTGCAGTGGGGGCAGGCTCCAGGGTGCAGCAGGGCCCCATCCCTGTCCCAGCCAAGGACAGCCTGTCCCCGGGGGCTGGGCCCGCCCTGGGGCTGGGGCTGAGCCATGGGCCTGCTGCAGGAGTGTGGGCAGCTGGGCAGCGATGTGCTGGGGCTCGGGGCTCACAGGCCATGGGCAGGGTGGGGACAGCCCTGGGAAGGGATCAGGATCCTGAGGAGCATGGCGTCATGGAACATTCCAAATGTTCCTATTCCAAATAGGAAAGGATGGATGAGGCCATTTTTTTTGAAGAGCTGTAAGCAGACATATGGCTACAAGCTCTGCAGACCTTCTTCTCCCCAGGCCTGAGCTCTCTCTTTTCCCTAGAATGGCCAATGAACAGATGTAGTTTGAGATATCCTGGAGATGTCCCGTGACAACAGCTGTTGTAAGTTTCTGCTCTCATACATATGAATCATCTTCTCTACAGTATCCATGGGCAATCCAAAAGGTTTTGCCCTCAGGATCCTGACACCTTAGGCCTGGGACTTTATTTCTAACTAATTTCTCAGATGTGCCTCTTGCAGAGCCACTTCAAACACCAGGTTTTTAAGCTCGGGCTCTTGGGTGGTGAGGCAAAGAGGCACCCTCTGGCTGTGGCTGCATGGCATAGGCTCCTCCTCCTACTTCCTCTTCCTCTTCCTACTTCCTCATGATTCTGGGAATTACAGGAGACTGACATTCCCTTGCAAGGCGTGGGCTGCCCATGTGCTTTACCATGTTCATCCCTTGCTTCTGTTCCCTATGCTCAAATTAAATTGTGAGGTTTTAGATCTATATCTTTGGTAATGTCTGGCACAACACAAAGCTTCTGGTCTTGCTCACAGGCTTATTTCTGCCAGATAAGAGATCCTGTGTGGATCCCTAACAGTAAGCAGAACTTTGCTGGAAGTGTGAACTGTCAGTTCTGTCAGACCTGCCAGGTACTCCTTTGAGAAATATGTTATCTACCAGGAAGCATCCTTAAACTCTTCCTCAGTATTTTGTTTCTTTCAACACTGATTCTTCTTGAGAAGATAATTTACAAAAAAGAACACTTTTTTTTTTTTTTTTTTTTGGGGGGGGGGAAAGGAGGGTGTTCAGAAATTGTGAGATTTCCAACTCATTTTTACCCACATACTTTTTTCCATTCTTAATAGGTGAAAGATCATGCCTATTTAACCCTGACTCCAGCTGTTACCTTCTACTAACTCTGGCCTTTTTTCAGTGATAATATTGTGGTTTCTGGCTGCACAGGCTTGTGCACCTGTGTCCAACTTAAAGTAGATAAATATTTCATTTGTTTTGGACTGGTGGTTAATTCATCTTCTGATGCAATGACGTCTAAAAATTCCTGTTTCTTCATTCTCTCCTGGCACCAGTAAACTCTCACAATGTGGTGTAATTACTTACAGTGCCTGCATTCTCTTCTGAAGGCCAGGCATTGTATTGTTTATTGCAATGCACAGAACTGTTCCACGTATGCTGATTTTCATCTCCACATACTTTATTTCTTCCTTATTGCAGTAGTTAATCTTCTTTTGCATCTTCTGGGTCAAAATTACCTTCACTTCTTAGAGGTAAAAATCCAAGCAAATTTTTAAAGATTTGAAGCTGGATCCCCTATTAATTAGTATATTCTGTTTCAGATTTCCAGTGTGATTTGTTATATAGAAACTTAGCCTCCATAATTTGAGGTGTTTCAACCCTCTGTAAGTCAGAAAGTCTTGTATCCTCTCTTTTCATTCTGTGATTAAGAATACCTCTGAGAAACAACTGCCCGCTTTGAAAATTTAAAAAGGTTTATTAAACCTTAACAGAAATACAACAAAGGACTCTACCATTTCATGTAACATGAAGCAGAGCATTCCTCCAGTTCTGTGAGTTTCAGAGTGTTCCTCTTCTGTCTGTCCTGCTGTTTGTGTTTTTTAGTTTCCTTTCTGGCATCCTGCATCCATGAGGAAGCATAGGTATCAAAGAGCTTGACAAATGTCTGCTTTAGGTTGTAATCTCCCAGTCATTAACACTGGACTGATGCATTTCCAGATCACTGCTAATATATTTTTGATCGAGATCAGGTGTAGTCATACAAATACTGTTCTGTAAAATTAAGAGCACTCAACAGGGTGTTAATGCGGCCTTTACACTGTGTGATTTTTGATCTTGCTCTGTAGACTCTAAACCTGACTCCAGTGTGCAGTCAGAGCATGACCTCAGTGACTGAGTTGTAAGCTGACAGCACACACAGAAAGTGAGCCTGAGCAGAGCACAATGCAGCTTTTGAAGGGTTTGCAAAATCTGTAGCTCCCTGCTAGTTTAGCAACTTACACAAAGGAACCTCAAAGGTGAAGATGTGTAACAGTGTCTTTTTCTTGATACACAATGATATAGGACTTCTTGATATTTAATATAAACTTTTTTTCATTTTCTAATAAATTTTCCATTAATCTGTAATTTTTTTCCCTGCCTAAGTATTTCAGAGTCCAGAATCACATCATCACAATAGCTTTGGGTATGAATGCAAATTTAATTATACATTTCATGGATGTCAGTATATATTTAAATTGATTTTCAAACTCAAGTATTAAAGTGCTCTTTAAATACTACTGATTTTTTTTTATTCCTGTGGGATATGCCTTTACCTTATATTGTAGTTTTATTCTATGAAGTCTCTAAAGTAGACAGGGAAAAAGTTGCAGGTTAACCAACTTTACTTAAGAAGCTCAGTCATGAAAAGTGATGAATGTAATTGTCCTAAAAGTGAGCAAGCTGACATGTAGAAGGAGAGTATCTATTTTCACTTTGTCTCTTCTGCAGGACACAGTTTATTATATTTGTCTTCACTCTCTCATTTGCAAAATAGGCATGGAAAAGTATTTCAATATTCTTAGGGTCAAAGCTAGGAAGAAGCACCTGTGAACATATTCTTTATGTCTTTATGAATGCCAGTACTAACCTGATTTCATAATTAACAAAAGGCTTCAGTGGCTGACTAGAGGATTGGGAAGATTTGAAACCTGACATTGTGTAAATTGCTATTTCTAGCTTTGATGAGGAAAGTAAAACATGTGGAAGGTGAAACACTGGGATAAAGATGTAAAGACATGGCTCTGGAAGGGGGCTCTAGGGATCATGTAGCTCTTTTAATTCTAGTGAGTGGAGGTCACCTATGAATTAGATTGGGTATCAAGCTTTGCCAGAGCTGAGCTGGCTCTGTGCCAACTGAACATCTTCCCTGTCATCATTTTTACTTAAAAACATCCTAATGCAGTGAAGCCTGAGTGCCCTTGGATGCATAAGCAATGGACTCAGTGAGAGGTGAGGATGCAGATGAGTGGATGTGAAGTGGCAAGCAGGATACAGACACAATGCTGAACTGGAAAGGCTGAAGTGAGCATTCATCCCATATTAATGCTCATCTTCCTGCCAGCTTTGCACTCATCACCGTGTGCATTGAAAGGCTGTGAGTTACAGTGAACAGGGCTGAAAGATAACCTTACGAAAGATGGGATGGGAGATGTGGAACCCTGTGCCTTTGGAGCCAGTCTTATAAAGAAACATAGGAGGCCTGAGGTGGTAGCAGAGAAAAACTGATTATCTGTGACAGTCAGTGATTTACAGCACACATCAGTATAAAAATCATTTTTTCCATCCCTTGTTACATGACCCTGTAGCATCTCTCTTCCTTATTCTCAGAAAAGAGATCTGCAGATTTTCTCTGTACCTTCACAGGTATTCTGCCTGTGTTTGGAAGAAAAAATTTAGAACAGGAAACATTCTGTTGTGAGCTAAATCCACATGCAAATACTAAAATTTATATTCTGAGGGCAGCTAAATGGATTTCTGAGGTCTGCAAGCTTAGAAGACTGAAAAATTGCCAGAAGCCTGGCAAGGTGACATCGTCATCCTTCTGCAATTACTGTGGTATAACACAACCTAAGTTTGTACAATAAGCCTCTGTCAAGCACTTCCATTTTCAGGAATCTACAGTGTAGACAGTGCTTTGAACTGGAGTAAGTCAAAGGTTAGCAGAGGGGCTTATGGAACACAAACCATACACGAACCAATTCCAGTCGACCAAAAGCAACCTACAGTTCAACACTTGGAATTCACATTTTCCAGTAAGACTTTTAAAGTTCAGGTAGGACTTTTAAAAAATATAGAAACATATGACACATGTTTATGTCTACATAGACCCAGGAGTGAAATCTGAAAGAAGGGAAACCTAGCAGACAAAATTTGAACTTATTTTCTTGGCAAATGTAGGCATTTCACTTTTAAGATAACTATAACGTTCCTTAGTTAATGTGAGGTGGTGTCTTTAAGGCTTCATGCCTTGAAGGCTTGGTACTGACATTCAAAGTTTGGTTTATACAGTGAAAAAGATATAGTGCAAATTGGTTGATTTTCTCCTTTTTTTCCCCTCCTGCTACAATAAAAAGAACATTTTTATTAATAAAAAATCCTTAATTTAACTTTCTGGGGAAAAAAATAGGAGAACTAGTCTGGACTGTTGATACTAGTTTGTAAGAGAAAATGTACTGATATTCTTGCTACGTGCCATAAAAATGGTACAAAGATCAGGAAAATTCCTTATATTTTTCACAGAGTAAAGGAAGTTTTGATTATACAGGTCACACAGAGAACTGTCCCCATCAATTCACTTTTTCCTTTTTCACAGGCTATACAAGAAATCCTGGCTTGGTAGGAATACAGGTATGAATGCTGATTAACTTGTTGGTGATTAACTATCACACTAATAAAGGAAGATCTAAAAACATTCCAAGAAACCAAATTCTTGAAGAAGAACATGAACAGAACTACTACTAATATAGAAGAACAAACTGCATATAATGAATCTATTTCATAAGGTTCAAAAAATCTCCTTTCAGTAGCCACATTACTGGAGGAAGGATATGATCTGAGGAATTTAACCATTTATCTCTGTTTCCCCCCAGAAATAAGAGAAATCGTTGCAACTGCTCAAATCTTGTATCCTTATGCATCCTTGGTAAAAGCAGTTATAAAATATTGCCACAAATGCCTTTGTCCACAACTTGCTAACATGCAACACTTCATCTATAATCTTCAGAAGGCAAAGCTGACTTTCCTGGTACATGGAAGTTGCTTGTGAACTCCAACCCTTCCTTCCTCTTGCCAGTGTTTTTTGCATTAAGGTACGGCCCTGAGAAATCACATTTGGCAGCTTTCCTTGAAATGCTTGGAGTCAAGTGGCTACAAAGGATCTCTTCAATTTAACAAGTATTATCCCACTCAAACAGTGGGAAGTGTTGGAGGTGAACCATGCAGTTAAGAAAGCAGGAAATGCATTAAAGAAAACAAATAAATAACACTTTTTGCTCTCACCACTAATAATACTGGCTTCTGAATTCCTGATAGGATACCATCAAGCAGCCTTTGTTCAGATCTGAGCAGAAACTGCTACTCCTGAACTATTTCACACTGTTAGTGCAGGAGAACAATGCAAAAAGACTCACTCATGCCAAATAAATACAAAAAAAACATGCTCAGACAGTGGATTTGTCACAGGAATGGTTAGGAAAAACAGCAGGCAGGAAACACATTCCAAGAAAAGCCAACAAAGATTCTCAACACTGCTCCTTCCCTGAGCACTGCAGCATTAAAACAGACTTGCATAGGGGAATGGGAAACGGGAATTTAAAAGCTCCTGGGGTTACTATGTAAAGCTTCGATTTGTTTTAATGATTGACATAACAGATTGAAATCGGGAAGAAGTTCCTTTCATGGCAGTATTACCTCATTTCATATTCATTAGACAGCAGTGAGAATACTTACTGAAACAATACAAAAAGGTAAGGTGAGTTTCTTGTCCAGAACTGAAAACACAAAAGTGAAAATGAAAATAAAGAAACAAGATAAAACTTAATGGAAACATGATTATGGCTTTGTCTAATTTGCAACTTTCATCAAAGCCTGAAATATTTGTTAAAACTGTGAAGCACAGATCGAGACACAGTAAAATCAATTACAGAAATTCATCACTCTGTGCCATTCAAGCATGCTGCAGCAAGGGGTGTATTTATATACCATGACAGTACGTACATGATAATTTTTCTAAATCAGTTACATTCAAGCATATTTGAGTCAAACATGCAACCTTACATCTTTAATGCTCACCAAGTTGGCTTTGAGTATTCCCATTAGAGATAATTATAAAATTTTGTGTCTGTTGAGCATACAATGTATAAAAATAGATACACTAACTGGAAACAATTCTAATTTTTATTCTGTTCAATTTTTTTGGTTTACATTTGCTATGTTCCAAATGGTCAACATTTTTTTTTCATTAATTAATTCAGTCAGTCTTGCTTTTGTTTTCTGTTTTAACTAAACAAAGTCTGAAAAGTTTCCATTGTTGCTGTGTTTCCAAAACATCCTGTGGTATTTGCTACATATTTGGCTATTTTTCGTGCACTTTCTGTCAGTGTTCAGTCTGCTATCATGCAGTGCTCTTTCTGGCATCAAATGTCTGAATTTCCTTCCTAGATTCTCTGGTATTGGTTCACAGCATACTTAATTTGATCATGATACAAACATTAATATTAAATGTGTATATTACACATACCATATTAAGCTTGCAGAAAAGTCTGGGATAAATATGTTTCAGAAATGTTTACTTTCTTTAACTACCCAATTTATTTTAAAAATGCATTTCTTTGGCTTTGTTTGTGCCTATTTGGTGTACATGTTCCATAAATACTTTTGTAAATGCTCTTAACTGAGTAGTTACAACTGCTAATTTTGATCAGATGCTCTTTTAGTAGCAGGAAATATAGTTCATCATTCATATACCATTGTTAATCCACACTTAATTTGCCATTGTTGCTAGCTTATGATCCTGGAGGATATCTCCCACTTATTTGTGCCACAATGCAGCGCCTCGTGACCTAGACTGGATTAAAGTCATAAGGGTAAGCAGATGAACCAACGTCTGCACAAACAGATCTTACTTTACTGCAAAAATTATCCAGTCAGAAAGCAAAGCAGTGGAAAATTGTTACATACCATTTGTGAACCATCTGCAGGTCAAGTTATTCCCTGAAGAAATTAATGTATCCTTCAAGACAATAAGTATGAATGATAAACAGGATCTGTTAGTACAATTCATATCAGGGAGGATTCACAGTGAAGAAAGAGACAGGATCAGGTAGGAATCCTGCAGGCTGCTTTGTAGCTCTTCAAATAGGGTTTAAATTAGATATAAGTAGGTAATGTATTTTATACCTAGGATCAGAATTCACATAAACAAAGTGAAAAATTGAATTAATCAGTCTGTTGAAATGTTTTCCTGTTCTTCTGTGCAGGAAATAGACACTTGATGAAAAATATTTTTTAAAAGGAAAGGTGACATTCAGTTAAAAAATGAAAATGCTTTGTAGTATTCTTCTGGAAGGGTTTACTGAAGCATCCTTATTTTGTATGGGAAGTAATTTATTACCTGTCTGTTTTTTAGGGCAACTTAACAACAACTTGCAGAGGTAAAAATCCCTGGCATTTTAAGTCAACAAACAAATACACAATTTTTCAGAAACTGAGTGTAAACACTTCTAAGGTCACTTTCAACAGAAGATACATTGGTTAGACACAAAAAGAAGAAAAATAAAAAGAACATGAAAATAATATTTCCATAGCTGGCTTTCATAACAAACATTAGGGATTTTTTGTTACATAAAACTGTCTGTCTAGAATAATTTGCTTAGGTTTCTGGGAAAACAGAGCACTGGAATTCATGTTGCTCAGCACATCACTATTTTGAAAGACATACAAACTGCATATATTGACTGTGTATACTGACATTAGAACTTTCTAAGTTTAAAACTTTGCAATGGGAACTGACCATTTCAGGATTTACCAAAAAAAAAAAAAAAAAAAAAAAAAAAAAAAAAAAAAAAAAAAAAGAAGAACAGGTAAGAAGTCCATGGAAATTAGAGATAAAAACCATATTTATAATACAGGAGAGGAGATGTTTAAAGAGTGAAGGTCAGTTCTTGAAAAGCACTTTGAAGAGCATTTTGTTGTTAAGAGGATTGTCAGAATGCAAATGTAGTGATAACGCATGTACTGTATGTCCTCTTCTGCCAACAAAGAGGGATATTTATGATTTATCACACAAAAATATTCACCTGTCTGAGCACAAAACTGGTTTTGTTTTGTTTCTCTTTAATAATGTCCTCTGGGTAACCTGGTAATGATAAGATGTATTGCAATGCTCAGTGACAAGCCTGTGATTTCACTGTTCAAGAGAAGAACTCCAGTTCAATAAAAAATGTTCAGAACAACCTGGAACAGCACACCCCCACCATACTGCAAAGCACAGTGACACTTCTAAAAGAGAAAGCAAATCCTGCACCCATTTCCTGTAGAAAGCAGCTCCCCAACTGACCACACCATTGCATTAACAAGGCTGCTCTCTGTCAGGACTAGACATAACAGGTACAAATCAGGCTGACTTCCACAAAGAGAATTATCCAGCCTTTGGTGGCAGCATGTCCCAGTCACCAATTACAGAGGAGAGATATGCAGGAGCAATGCTTGACCCTCAAGAACTGTGTGAGCTGTTCACTGCTACCCTTAGACAGTAAGTGAAAACTCAGCCCAAAGTGCTTGAAGGCATAACACAAGCAGTGGGTGGGAGAAGTAATAAAACTTTTTCCTTCTTTCTTGTTTATCCTGTCAAGAAACCCCAGATAATGCTCAGAGCATACACATGCTTCTCCCCTGGGCTATAAAGGAGTGGAACCATATCAGGGCAGCACTGCAGCACAGACTGGTGATGCTGCAGAGCATAGAATTAATCTGGGGGTATCCCAGACTAACAGGCTTATGCGGCCCCTGGGACACAAGGTAATAAGATAGTAGGTTTACCTGGTGTAAAGTGAATCTGTCTTCTCTTTCCTGAGATGGAGACTCAAAATGTGAAGCTGGTCTCAAACCTTAACTGGCTAAAAAGCACTGAATTAAGCTGACATTAACTTCTGATGGCAAACTGATAAAGAAACTGAATGCTTACTGTGAACTGTAATCTTCTCTTGCATGTATTCACATTTGTTTTGGCAGCTGTTTTTTATGGGGAAACATGACATGGCTTACCATATCATACACTTCTATTTCATTCAAAGAACTGTAAAACACTAATGCATAAAAACATGGATGTTCCCAGATTTACTCTTCCAAAATCTTAGGCGTGGTTCACCAAAGACAAGTAAATTAGCAACAGATGAGGCTGTAATATTTCAATAAACCAGAAGTAAACGAATAATTGTGATACCTTTTACACTTTATTAATTTCTGTTGTTGCTAAATCATAACAAACAGGATTTTTATTAAATTATCCCTGAAGACAGGCAACCTGATATAGTATTTTAATTCGCCACTGAGATTCTACCTCCAATTACATAATTTTCAAGTCCTGCTGTAAAATATTTTCATAAAATCACCTTTAAAAATGTTTTCTATAGAAATCCATGCTTAAAACACATCCTAAATGGAATTATAAAAATCAATCAAAATTTTTGTCTGACAGTCAACATTTATAGGTTCTATTGAATTCATGGGCTGTGCAAAAAGAGTTACTAATTAACATTACTATCTTTAACACATGGTTCATGAATGAGGGATGTGCTGCCTACAAAGGGCTGGTAAAGGTGGCTAACTAGTGAAACACACCGCTCAGCCAAATTCAATTTCTTGTTTTACAATATTTTATAAAATTTCTGCATAGACAAAAGACAGAAGAGAAACACAGGGGAAAATGAAAAGTGACTACAAAGTAAAATCTTGCCATGAAAATGTTCTGTTAAAGTACTGTGACGAAAGTGTTGCTTTTTTTAAGAATTAAGGCTAAATCTTACTTTTCTTGTTCATAGGATCAGTTAAATGGCGTTCAAGAGAATTATACCATTGGATTCAATCAAAGTAGAGGCTGTGACACTTCAGTTGTTCTTAGGAACAAAAAGTGCCATTTAACTCTGTTACTGTAGTCAGTGCCCTTATTGTTAAGGACTAGTGAGAGAAGACAAAATCCTGAGAGTTTTGATGCATTGAAACATATTATCTGAAAAAAAAAAAAAAAAAAAAAAAAGAACAAAAAGCATTTAAACCTTCTCTTAGTATATGTCAGGAAAATTTCAATAATGAACCAGTATTCACAATAATTTCTACACTGTTCAACTTCAGTATGTCTGAATAAAGCAAGTGCACACGATCTCTTCACCTTCAGAAATGTAAATTTGGAACTGTCCTTGTACAAAAGGTATTTGATCATCCACACTGTTTGTCTTCAGCAGATGCTTTTGTATCCAAGCCTGCTCCCATGGTAATCAACAGAAATTAGCCACTGACTCAAAAGACAATACAGGTCTTCACTACACTGTTGGACAGACATCTTTTACTTAAATCAAGAATTTGTCTAGACCTTAATCTTAATGATATGCATTTTTACTATGTGACTCTTCACCATTATTTATATTCTCAAATTAAAATTAAAATTTCTGTGAAATGAAAGCATTTTTGTGTCAGCTAATAATAGTCTGTCAATAAACACCGGAGACCTTAAAATTGATATAACTTGTTTTATATGCTGCTCATTGAGTATTTTGTGAATTGTGTTCTTGGAATTGATGCCCATGACTCAGAGTATAAAAGCTTAGCAAATGGCACATTTATTCAAGCAATGCACAGCTCTTTTTGCAGTTTTTAACATCTGTGTGTACTCTTGATGACTTTAGCCTTTCTAATACTAACAAGTGCATTTAGGATTTATAGTTGAGAAACAGCATGGTTGCTTCTGCTGTCAGTCTTTATTCATTACTCCAATAATAGGAGGTGTAATAAACAGCATAGATTTACAACTGTACATTTTAATTATTGTTTCTGAAGGTTCGTATAATCGAGAGAGGTGATCACCGCTCCTTTTTGCTTTGGAATTTTCTCCTTTAGTGCCAGACACTACCCAGTTATTCAGTAAGCAGACAGCTTTGCTCTTTTCATCAGTGAGTCGTGAAAGAGTTGACAGTGTGTTAAGGCCATCTCAGTTTCAGTCTAACAATCTGATTTGTTGGCTCAGTAGATTTAGTGCATCTTGATTTTCCTGATAAATTCCATGTGAAACTCAATACCAGCTACCCTGACAACATCTTTATCTACATCAGTAAGCTCATACTGGTCAAGATGCAAAAAGAAAGACTTGTATAAATCTGAGAATTTTGTAATGAAAATGTAAGTTTCACATGCAGAATTTTTTAATCCACAGATAAACTTCAGCTAAATTCAGAAGTGGTATTTTGCTTTTGGACCGTCTTTGTTAATCTTAAGCAAAGATATTAAATAATTGTATCTTGTTAGCATGTGTTTGCTACAAGAAGAAAGAAAAAGTCCTTATAACCATTGTGATTGTAAATGTAAAACACTGAAGAGAGATAATTTAATAATCAACTACGACACAAAAAAAAACCAAACCAAAAAACCACAAACCCAAAACAAGCATAGACTTGGATTATAGAACAGGTATAAAATAAATGTTGTGTAGAAAACAGCTTGATCTCCTGGGGTGAATAGTATATCAGATGGTTTCTCCCCAGAAAATTGTCACTTTTGCAGCAAGTTCCTAAACCATAAGGCAATTTAAAATGTGACTCTCCTATTTACTTACTCAAAGTTCCAGTTTTCCTGTATCCCAGTTAAATAACATAATTACATTTCTTCCTATGGACCAGCAATACACACTTTATGGTAACTGCAAATCTGAGATATTTTCTCCATGTAATCCTGTCTATGTGTTTTGTATTTGTGAATTATCAAATTCTGGCCAACAGTGCATCTCATGATGTAACCTGTCATATACTGTGCTTTCCTGCCCAAGAACACACTTACATAGTACAATTTAAATTTCTTTTACATTTAAATGCACATTTCTGAGAAAACTATGGTATATAGCAGGATTCCACTTGGATAAAACAAATTTACTATAAAATCCATAAATAAACCTAGGAGTACAACTTTCAGCAATTAGTTGAAGTAATTTACTGTTTGGACAAGTGTATTCTGAGAAAGGTCCACCTGTGGAACATAAACCACAGGACATTGTAGACCTGTTGATGACAGTCAGTAGTGACTGAAGTTAGTAACAGACTGAACTGACTGAAAACATTTGTTCAAAAGATTTCAATGAGGGTATCAGAAGAAATCTCTGAATGTTTGGCATACCTGTTCTAAGTGCCTTTTAGCATAAAGCAGAGACTAGAATGTCATTCTCTTGCTGATTTCATGAACAGCATCACTGTGAATGTGAGACAAGTGTCTATTTGTTTCCAGTTTGATACAGACATTGCAAACAGCCTTGAACAGAATGTAGGTTTACACTGGGAAGATTGGTGAACAAGAGCATATTTTAACAGTTTGAGACCAATCTTCATTATGTTGGTGGGTTTCCTTAGATGTCTGAGTTTCATGATAATGTGCTCTGGGATTCCTGTGAAGAAAATGCTTTGGAGCTTTTGAATTGAGAAAGACTTGTGAAGAGAAGATATTGTGCACAGTAATTTTTAATAGCCTGTGCCTCTCAGAGTGTCTGGTGTTTACTAATCTTTCTGATCATCAAGAATTAATTTAAGGCAGAAAGCAACAAGAAGCATAAGTGTGGTGTAGCTTCTCTGAGGCATCCTAAATCTCAGAAGGATTTTACTCTATCTCAAAGTACACTGAAATACAACATTGACAGAGATAACAAGCAGGGATAAGCAAATTCAAAGAAATCATCTTATTCAGCAGTTGCCTGGAGATACAGGATACAGACCCACCAATCTGAGTTGGTTATGCAGACAGGGAGAGAACTGCAGCTGGATTCCCAGAGAATTAAGCCATGCTCCCATCTGGCAGGATTTTGGAATTCAAAATTTGAATGGATTTCAGAAACTTAGGGAGCTGAAGTCACAGTTCTAAGGGTTAGGTGGCTGGTTTAAGTGTATGGACAACTGTACCTCAGTTCTGATTTGCAAACAAATACTGAAAATTCTTCGTGGCCCACAGCCTAGCACAAATTCCCCTCTTTTCAGTGCACTCGCCTATACATCAGGAAGGAGAACAGATATCAGTGAGAATGTTAAGATGCATGGGATAAAGAGATTTAAAGATGCTAACAATGATGACTATTCAGATACTTCCCTGGGAAAGCACCACACTAAGTTGGCTAGTTCACACATAAGCAGGGGGGACTTTCTTGGTGCTGGTCCTATTTTACCACTTGCCCTCAGTACCAGTGATATTTGGCAATATAATGCCACATTTAGGATAGTTTTTAGGAAGTAAGTAAATATAAGCCAATAAGTACTCCAGTCATTTAAAAGACATATTGCTGCCACAAAGCCAAATATATTTAGCATGCTTCCCCGGTGCAGATTTTATGCCATCACAAGACATAGTCTCAAGATTTTAAGTCCATCAAAAGATAGCAAAACCATGTTAACTCTGAGCAGACATTAAGCACTTTAATAGTAATGAATAATTTACCATAAAATATACCTAATACCTAGTCAGAAAAAAAAGCCCTTGAAACAAAAATAGCACAAATTTTTTTGTGGTGTAACATTATGTGTGAGGAATCAGACCTAGAATCATAGAATCACTGAATGGTGTGAGTTAAAAGGGACCATGAAGATCATCTACTTCCAACCCCCCTGCCATGGGCAGGGACACCCTCTGCTAGACCAGGTCTTAAGAGTCCTATCCAGCTTGAGCTTGAACACTCCCTGGGATGAGGAGTCCATAATCTCTCTGGCAACCTGTTCCAGTGCCTCACCATTTTTTCCTAACATCTAATCTAAACCTACCCTCCTTCAGCTTGAGACCATTCCCCCTTGTCCTTCATCCCAGGGCTCATCTCAATCCATTCTCTGCCCAGCCTGTGTTTGTGCTTGGGATTGCCCCAAACCAGGCACAGGACCTTCCACTTGGCCTTGCTGAACTTCTTGAAGTTCTTGTGGGTCCATCTCTCAAGCCTGTCCAGGTCCCTCTGGATGGCATCCCTTCCCTCCAGCACAATGACCACACCACACAGCTTGGTGTCACCTGCAAACTTGCTGAGATGCACTCGATCTCACTGTCCATGTCTCCAGCAAGGATGTTAAACAGCACCAGCCCCAGCACCAGCCCCTGAGGAACCCCACTCCACCTGCAGAATTACAGCTTGTCACAAAAGCAGGCTTGGAAATTTTGGGGCTATACTGATCTCTTGAATATTAAGATTGCACACATACCCTGCATATACTCTTGTTCCTCTATCTAGGAATAGGTTTCAACCCTAAGAAAAATAAATAAAACACTCTGAATTTGTTAGAGAATGCATAACTGTGCTGCAAACAGAATCAGGCAAACACCTGATGGAAAGCAGGTATCGCCTCTGTTCCTTAGGGAGCACAGCAAGATAGATAATGGTCTGTCACACTGAAAGAAAATGGAGATTCTTTCCTATCAAAAGACTAAATCATATTTAGGATACAGTTTACTTTATGGGAGAACTTCTGGCAATAACCATGAAGAAAAGTGGTTTTATTCATCTTGATTACTGTCAGGGATTTTTCCACTGTGTAAACAATAACTCATAGGTATTCAGGCACCCAAAGCTTTGAAACAGCTTTGAGAGAAGACAGCAACTGACTTCACTTGAATCCAAACTCATCATATAAACCTCTTGATAGTTATTATTCTAAGAAGCACATTGCCTGTTTTTGCCTGCATAGACTACAAAGTGCATGAAAAGTACTGAAAGAGCCTGAGAAGCTGCTGGGGGAGGGAATGCAAATTTATTCAGACCCTTTTAAAACAGTAGACAAGCACTTGTGCTAATCCTAGAGATGTGCTTGTTTTTCTGAACTGTTGCAAATGTTCTCTTAAGATAGTAATGAAAATTTAACTTGGAATTTACCTAGCATTACACACATATCACATAAAATTAACACTAGTCTGTACACCCTTTGCAATTTTGACTGTGTTCAGATTAAAGCAGACAGGGCTTGCTCAAATGAATATTTTTGGACCATAAAAAGGTACTTTTAAGCCCTTGTTTTCCGTGGGAAACTGTGCTTACTTTGTTTAAACATCATATATACCAAATTTTTAGAATTTGGTCTGAGAAAGCTGAGGAAGAGACTCATAACAGAAAAAAAAAGGCAATTTCTTCCCCAAGGTGATGGGGAAAAACAGCACATAAGATAGGGATGACAACTCTGTAACACTTCAGTAACAATTAGTCATCATGTCTTAGCAGAACATAATACAATAAAACCTATTTTTCTAGGATTTTTGTTCACCTTTTTTCTTTTTAACATCATGTACTTTACAGTGCCTTTTTAGACCAGATATTATTGTTTTTTTCTTCCAGATCCTTAGAGGTTAGGAAACAATTTTCTTTCATTTGATTCCTCTCCTGGGAAAAAAAATTCAGCAGCTTGTTAGTTTCCTCAGTGCTCTCTGTATAACAAAAGGCAGCATACATGGAAGCCCTCATTTTTCTCTTCACTCTACTGCTCCAGACCTGCAGCTTCTTTTAAGTTTCCTTGGGCACTGAAGATGTTCAGCAGCTCTAAGGATAGAATACAGTCAGACCAAGCAAATATCAGACCCTCATACTGAAACCATGGACTTAATAAGGACTGGAGTTCTAAAACAGATAGTAGTGATTTTAGACAGACATAAAAACAAAATATTTCTTCCAAGTGAATGAATGCATCAAGAAAGATGTGACTTGTTAGAAAAATACCTTATTTCTCTTTTCTTGAGTGGTCATGTCCACAGGCTCTCGTTATATTTTGTAAAGTGCAACACAGTAAAAGCCATTCCTACTCACATCTCAGTCTAACTACTGTCATAATACAATTAATATAAAAATTTTTTTGTTATTCTTACCTTCCATGTGTATCCTCCTCTTTTCTTTTTTCTTGCCTTTTTCTTCTTTTGTGCTGTATTTTATTATTTATTTGTTGTCCTTTTTTCTGCGCACTAGTAGTTAATTACCTTTTACATACACTGGAAAATTCTAATAAAAGGACTAGGACTTAGAAAATAAACTTTTGTCTTTTTTAATTGATGGAAAATCCGCAAGTTTAATTCGGCAACCCATTGAGATAAATGCATCAACAAATAAATGTCCCACTCATGAATGCAGCACAGCTAACAAGAAACTGCCTAGGAAGTTTTAATTTATTTGGGTATCAAACAATTTATGCTCAACAGATTTGGGCCAGATAATAGCTTTCCAATACAACCCCAAGATTACAGACTAAACCCCAGCAGGGCAGCTGATTCTTAAGCACTGGGAAATCTCTCACTGGATTAGAGCACACATATTTTTCTTTCAGAGTGACAGGCAAGCAAGTGCACGCCAGAAAAATGCCTGAATGAAGAAGGGGTTGATATAAAAGTGTCCTTTGCAGGTAGTCCCTACTTAGGCTCTTCTAGGCTGCTCTATAATCTCAGGTCCTGATGACCTGAAGAAGAGGTAGTACAAAGATCCTATTTAGCCTATGAGCCTCTGCCACAGCATATGGTACAGCACATGCCACAGTAGGGATGGCCATGACACACGGAGTATCCTCATGCAAGTTCAGAAAGCTTTAAGCAGTCACCCATACAGAGTAACACCACACCCCATCAGAAGGCTGCAGACATCTGCCCATACAGAGGAACACCAAATCACTCCAGAAGGCTGCAGGCATCTGCTCTTGCTCTTCAGCCAAGCCTTTTATACCCCCCGTGTTGATGCACTGCCCCTGTGTGCCCTCTGCTCCCTTTGTGGTTGCTCAGTGCCCCGGCACTCCATGGCTCATTGCCGTCAGTGCTGCTCACCTGCTTTGCACAGCTGTCCCACATGGGGATGAGGCTGGGCCCAGCTCCACTCCCAGTTACCACAAACTGGATGCCTACAAGCCTCTTGTTTACAGTGCAGGTTATTTTTCTGTTTATACTCTGCACCCATCTTAATCCAGAAAAGAAAAAGTGAGCCTAGTCTGAGACTGCTGATACCAGCCACAGGTAAAAATTGAGGTTATCTTGAGATTAGAAGTATCAAGAGAAAGAAAACAGAAGCATAATACCTTAAATAGAAGAAATATAAATGTTATTTTAAATAATAATAATCACATTTATAACTAAGTCAGATGTTCAACATTAATAACTGACATAAGGAAGCAATCATATTTATAAAGGAGATATTTATTTCTGAAGATTCAAAGAGGCATTGCACTTTTTTCTTTTGCATCTGAAAAGCAAACATTGTACTTGAGGAATCTATTAAAAATAACAGAGTAAAAGGGAGGAAACAGCATTATCAGTTCAGAATTTCCAACCTCTTTTCAATTTGCTACCACTTAAGAACATTACTGGTTCTTCAGAGCAATAACTGCATAGCATCTCGGGGACTTCACAGGATCAAATAACTTCACAAGACCAGACCAGGCAATGTTTTCCTGAAAATGACATATGATTGTAGTGCATAAAAATTTGTTTGACTTATAAGCTAAAATATTGTAATAAATCCACATTTTGAAATACAAAATTGAAAATAAATAGAATTACGTTAATGCAAAGCAGGAAAACCACTTATCTAACAAGGAAATGGGGGGAAAGTTTGTTGTGAAAAAAGGACATTTAATTATTTTTGGTGCTATCAAGTGATAGCTTCCCACCTCCTTCGTCAATAAAGCTTTGCTTTTTGGTTGAACTGGAACAAAGAAATTAAGGATCATGTCATACTCATTTTATGTTGCACATTCTACTACTGAAGCTAATTAAATGACTTTTCAAATGAATCAGGCTGGCTGGATCAGGTCATCATGCTGCATTTGGCTTTTATAACTTTTATTTTTCTTCCTAAACACATTTTGTGAATCAATCAGTACAAGATTAAATCCATGCATATATTACATTTAGAAAAGGTGAATTAGTGCTATATGCAGCAAGTTTGATTTCCCATCTTGGAAATTATACAGATTTCTATGCAATTTTTAACTAGTTGCCATTTGGGAAAATACATCATTATTTAACTATTTCAAATTGCCTCTTTGTAAAAATACCAGTTAGAACAAAGGCATGCATTTACTACAATTCAATTGTTCCAAGTGCACCATGACAGAGAATAAAGTGAGTTTTCACTTATGATAAAATGGAGCTGTTAAAATGAAAGGTTTATAGGGGAAAACCACTGCTATTCATATGAATGAGTTTAAACTTTATTTTAAAATTTTATTTTGACCATGGGCCAGAACAGAAGCTGGAAGATGCTACCATTTCCTCCTAGGTAATTATTAGTTGTGTGAAAAATGTTTACTGGTGCAGAAGAAGTATTACCAGTGCTTTCAAGTTAAACAGGCCAAGCTTCAAATCAGTGTTAGAAGAAATAGTGTAATAATGTAAGTCATCATGGAGTAAATGCAGTAGCATTTGCTTATTACATCCCAGATCTATACTTGTAAAATATATCCAGGCTGCATGTTACTCAAATGTACCTCAGCTGACCCATACAGTTAGAAGAAGTGCACCCTCTCTCATTATTGATCTTAATTAAGAAACAGTAAAAGAATGTCATAAACATTTTGGATCTAATTCAAAATTTTTTGAATTGTATGTTCCAAAGCACATTAATTGAAAGTTCAAGTCTTAACAGCACAATATTTCTTCAGAATTTCCAAAAATTTTAGATTATTAAATAACTCATTATGGTGTATAAAATGAGATTTGATGCATCTTTGATGAATTTATTTTACTATCTATTGACTAGTAATTACCATACAATTAAAAGACCATAAACTTTACTGTTGCTGCTTTGTTGAAAATAAAAACATCTGCTGGGCATATGTTTATACTAAATGGAATGAATGCTTATACTTTTGCAAATATGATGAGAATAATAATTCTGCAACAGAGACTTTTTGTCTGCACAGTAATAAATTGACTGAAATAGCCTCATTTCAGTGATGTAGCCTTTAGGTATCATAAAAGAGAATGCAAAAATACCTGCTCCTTGAGGTAGCAAAGACGATCCAGGAGTATCAAAACCTCTATGCAAGGAGCCAGAACAACCTTCAACTGAAAGAAAGATTAGATGCTATAATCCTTTTGGGAAAGACAGGCAATACACTTCCAAATGGCTACATTTCCTCACAACAATTCCAGGAAGGTCAATTATTTTTTAGGGGTTCTGTTGTATAAATATCACCTTGCTAGTTTTCCCTGTGGGATGGACATCTTCAAAACAAATTATATTAAAGATCAAAAATACATGGAATGCCATAAAGTCAGGGAATTATGTTATTTAGTTGTTTTTCAGACACTGTCCAACAAGAAAATAATATTAAATGTAGCAGAACAATTTTAAAGAGGGAAATAATGAATTTCAATAAAAAATGTTTTTTTATGAAATAACTGCATGGAGACCAGTCTAGATTTAAAAGGAGACTGACATTCCATTTTCCAGTGCAATAGTCCCTCTTGAAAAAGAATCTACCATGTGTTCACTTTATTACTTTACTTACACCTAATATAGTTCTGGAATAGGATACACTCCAAAGTATGGAAGGGGGAACTGCTTTGTTTTTTGAGATTGCATACCACAGTGTAAGACTGTCCACCTCCACATAAAACTTAATAGGGCTTTGTTCTAGACTAGCACATATATATATGCAAGGTAGTAGTATTAATCCCATAACTTTTACCATGTTAAATGCTTCAAGCTCATTCATTCTGTGCTTGTACTTTTCATAGTAATCCATTATACAGCTGTCTGGGAGCTGCAAGGGATTAAAAAAGAGATATCAGAGTTACTGTAGTTACTTTTTCAAGGGAACTTTGGAATTAAATATTGACACACTACAAAATGAAATCTGTGTTTCGTTTTTGAAATTAGCACTTTGCTAATATTTATAATAATTTTCCAATAGCACTTTCTCAGTTCTTATTTACAGTAACTGTTCTTCACACAGCATTTCCTACTGACATGAAATACTGAGATATATCCATTATTCAGAAAACTCCAGTCATTCTTAAATGAGAAATACACAGTAAAGTGGAGAGTGGCCAGCACTGCCTCTATGACTGTAAATGCTGCAATTTGGGGTTGAATTTCATACACAGACAGTCCAGGAACTTGGCCCTTGCTGGCCAGTGCAGCAGAGCAGATGCTGCAGCTGTGGCCATGACTGCTCTTCACAAAGCATGTCCTCTACAGGGCAGCCAGACCACCACATCTCCTGGCTCTTGAAGGTCATGATGTGTCTGCTCTGCTGACCACAGTCCTGGACACTGAACAACACACTTGAGCTGGCCAAAGAAGTGAGAAGTAGGATTGCAGCATTATTGCTGATGGATGCTGCTGGGAAGAGCAGAGCTGGAAGAGCCTGATGCACTTCTGCAGTACTGGGAGTTTTGCAGTATGGCTGTTCTGTCATGGCTATGGAACAAGGGAGTCCAAACTTAGCAGAAAAGTAACAGCTCTGACAGACATGTAGATGTGGCACTGAGGGACATGGCTTAGTGGAGCACTTGCAGTGCTGAGTTAACAGTTGGAATTGCTGCTCTTGAAAGTCTTTTTCAGCCTAAATGATTCTATGACTCAAGACTAGGAAAGCTGAAGTGCTTACTGAATTTTTACACATTTTATTAGAAAAATCATCTGAGAGCATGTGGCTAATACAGTTGCAAAGAAGTCAAATCTTTGTCTAAAATAGGGAAACAAACCAAGAAACATTTAAAAAATATGTAAGTTTTCAAATCAGGTGAGTATTACAAACTTTATCCTGGGACAGCCAAAAAGGGACTGAAGTGACCTCAGAACTTTTGCTCATTGTCACTGAGAAGTTCTCAAAGATAGTATGTCAGACAGATAGCAGATATATCTTTTATTACAGAACAGACAGTTCAGATCAAATGCACTGAAAAAATTGAACAAATAAAGAATTTAAAACCACTGAAAGATGAGCAAATGACTAATAATCAACACAAATTCATCAAGGATAAATCACAAGTCAGTCTACTCCACTTGTAAGGAGGGTAAAAGGATTAATGACAGAGAAAAACAAGTGGTTCTCATATAATTTGATTTCGAAAATATTTTTGATAACATTTCCCATAATAATTTTATAAGCAAATTCAGAAAATGAGGCTCAGATTAAAGTACTAAAAAGTCAGTGAAAACTGTTTGAACAACTATAACCAGAGAGTGGTTCCTAATGGGTCTTTGAGTGACTGGAACAACCTGCTAACTGGAGGTCCATTATGGAATGCAGCATTTTCATTAAGAATTCAGACAATAGAACAGAAACCACCTTAGCTAAGCCTGCAAATGTGCAACAGAAAGGCATTGCCAGAACTTAAAACAACTTTCAGAAACTGGAGCATTGCTTAGAGAAGTTTGAAATGCTGTGCAGAAAAGCAGAAGGGACTATGCTCAGGCAGAAATAATCAGCTGTTCAGGATGGGGAGCACCAAATGACAGTCTGGAAGACAGAACAGATCATAAGCTGAGTGAGAGTCACAGTTGTGCTGCTGCAAAAAAACCTCAAAAACCAATCACCATTCTGTGACATGTATGGGAGAGCAGCCTGCAAAGTGCAGGAAGTAATCCTTCAACTCTGGCAGTGGAAAAGCTCTAGCTGGAATACTGCATCCATTTTTGGGCATCAGATTTCAAAGAAAGAAATGAACTGTCTGAAAAAGCCCTGAGAGGGAAAATAGATCAGAGATCTAGAAAACATGACCTATGAAGAAAGACTCAAGAGAACTGGAATTGATCAGGCTAAATGAGACAAAATTGAGAGTGGGGATAATGACAGTTTTTACAAGGCTATCACCAAGAAGTAGGGAATGGTTTGTTCACTGTGTCTGTAGTGGATAGGGCAAGAACTAATGGGCTTGAATTGCAGCAAAAAAACCCCCAAAAACCAAAACAGTCAGCCAAAAACTTGAAGAAACATTTTCTCTTAGAGTTTAATTAAGGACTGGCAAGGTTGTCAGTCTCCATCACAGGAAGCTTTTAGAAGATCTGACAAATACTATTTTCAGGAATGATGCATAATTCTAACCCTGCTTTAAAACAAGAGATCAGAAAAAACTTTTGTAGTATTTCAGTCGTATTTTTTAATTTAGAAAGTACATTTTCCCAACTGCAAAGGCAAGGCTGAGTAGCTTATCCAGCAGTACTAATGTGGATTAACAATAATTTTTTTGGTCTTATTGCTATTTTATTTCCTGTGAAGCTGTGCAAATATTTTAGAGTTCTTTTTGTTTTTCCCTTCTCCTCTAAACAGTCAAACCAACTAAAATATACTGGTCATGAAATAAACAAAATAGTTTATTTAACCTCTGCCCTATAAGCTTTTCATTTCAACTGAGTATTAATAGGGTTTTAGTATAATGGATTTTCAAAATTACAGGCTATTTGGAATTAAAATACAAAGATCTATATTTGGAAAAATGTGATCTTGAAACCTTTCTGCTTTTGCTTCCTTTAAGTTCTCCATTTTTCAAGATGAAGCATTCAAATCAAAAGAAAACAAGCTGTTAAATGTTTGGCAAATACAAAGTGGGTCAAAAATGTCTCTTGCACACTGCCATACTCAACTATGTGCTTTTCCATTCCTTCCCTGCCTATTACGCATTCTGACTGAACACATCCTGCTGTCATGGATAGACGAGGTACTATTCCAAACTGTGCCTCAGATAACAGTTTGGTGAGCAAACCAATTCAATGCAACAGCTCAGCTGGAAAAGAGAGGAAGTGTCCATTGAAAAGCATTGGTAGAGAAGGGCGTGAAAAGGGTAACTGGTAGTTAGCCATGTGGCCAATTTACTGGAAAACAACTAAAATCCAGATAACACTGGCTTTGTCTGAAACTGCAATAGCTTTCCATCTGCCTTCGGTACCTAACACAAACTTCAGCTCTCCTTCCAAGGTGAAGTAGGAGTAGTTTACTCTTGGCATTTTTGAAGAATTGTACTTCCACATGCAAAGCAAGCCCCATTCAGCCACTGAAGCTGTCCAAGCAACTGTTCTCTGTGTTGTCACTCACTTGTGTGTCCAAAAAAAATTCTTCATATATATGCACTGAACATTTTTCTTACATTTTGATGCTGATATTATGAACATGAAAAAACTCAAATATATACATTTCTCTGAATGATGGCTCTGCACTCAAAGATCTAGTTTATGTTACTGACACTGAAGTGACCTTAATTTCATTTTGGCCAGTACTTCCTCCCTGATACAGCTACAATGTCTCCTGGTCTTTATCAGGTAATCAACAAAAGGACCTCATCTCTCATCTCTTTGTATTGTCATGATGCTGCAAGCTTTATTTGGAACTAATTTCTTTGTGGATTGATGTGGTCACTCAAACACCTGGTACAAGCAGGACAACCTGTCAAGGTCTCCAGCCACCTAGTTGTAACAATACCATATAGGTATACCATAAATACCATCTGGTGGAGATGGCACTAAACATGAGGCATAGGGCTGACTGATCTGTTGTGAACACGGTGAGACTGTCACAGAGCTCTGACAGCATGTGAGATACCACACACCTGAGCACACCCACCTTGGACTGCAGTCCCACAGGCACGCTGATAGAGCACAGGCTGAAAAGAAAATATTCAGGCACAAGCAGTGGGGCAATTACTGATACCACACTTCACGTTTCTTCAGAGAGGATTTTTTCAGCGCTGTATCCTTTCCTAGACTAAGAGTATTTTCACTGAATCAAAGTCTCTTTTACTGCCCAATGCTGCACATGTCTTCCAGAGAGGAGACAGCCAAAGGATGCTATTCCACACAGTCTGTTAGATGCAATCCTCTTTGCTACCTCAAAGGGACTGCTTCTTCCTGCACACACTGCTTCCTACTGCACAATTCCATGTTTCCTCTCTCTACTTGTACCAGCACTATCAGGAACACTAATGAGAGTACAAGAAAACTGTAAGGCAATCCTTGTAGCAGAGCAGTGTCTTAGATCAGTTAAAAACATTTGGGAGAACACACCTAACAGGAAATTTTACAACTTTTCCATGACTAAGGTAGTTAAAAATAATGTAATGTTATATACTGAAAAATAATGTAAAACAGATAATGAAATTACTGAGAGACTTAAGTTTATTTAGAACTTTGTTTAACGTACATTTCAAACGAATGGAATCTATATTATTTATAATTATACCTAACTGAGACACAAGTCACATCTCTTAGGACTCCTTGTCAGAGTAAAATGCTACAGTGCCATAACTGGGATAGTATTTTGTCTATGTGAAAAACAGTTATGCTCAAAAACAGCATTATGTTCTTACACTTTATAGAGTGCTATGCAAGTGTTACCTGAGCCATCATTTAGTACTTTCCTAACTAAAAGAGGAAACAGGAAGTCTGTGAGATGAAATTCCT
Organism: Pyrgilauda ruficollis; assembly: GCF_017590135.1. NCBI lineage: Eukaryota > Metazoa > Chordata > Aves > Passeriformes > Passeridae > Pyrgilauda > Pyrgilauda ruficollis. The sequence goes on from NW_024524600.1 coordinate 7,273,945, forward strand.
TCTGTCCAAGAAAACAATGAAGAAAGTCAACTCTGCAGCAATTGTGAAAGGCATTAAGTGTGTAAATCCATGTAGTACCTTCATTTTTTGACTGCTTTGACTGTCTCAGTTAATTCCCGTTTCAGGATTCAGGGGAAAGTGGAGAGCATTGTTTTGGCTTTGACTCTGTGTTTGCCCAATGGCTGAACACAATAAAACATACCAAATTACAAATATTCTTAGCAAAGACCAACCAGTTTCAGATATTCACTGTCATTTCAAGATAATCCACAGACACTGGCTGTGGGGTAGACATTAAGGTCGTAAGAAATCTCAGGCTAGAAGTCCATGTCTTCTCCATTTTTTGCAAAAATTCTTGTTAGTTCCCAGTACAGCTGCATATATTCAGGTTAGTTCATATCTTAATGTATTACACAATTCCACTACTGACAGTTTCCCAGTCTTAAGTGAGTGGCTTTCCAATACTTTTTAAAGCAAGAGAAAATTAAGCCACACAGTAAGCTTCATGTTATCTCCCTTCACTTGCAAACTGCATTTTATGATATTCCACCAGTCACTGCTGAGGAGAATTTACAAGTCAAGGACAGTCTACAGTAAGCTAAGAGTTAACCCATCTCCACTTATCAAATGTAAAAAAACCCCAAACTTGTCTGATAAAAAATAAGGAATTAGTGAAAAAAAAAAGTATTTTTGCACAAATTCTGATTTCAGTATTGTCTACCAGCTTTAACACTTAAAATTAAATAGTCTGGAGTTTGCAAAAACACCAAGTCAATAGATCCCAAAGGCTGTTAGACACATATCCAGGCCCTGGCTTTGTAAGCACTTTCTCCATTTAATCACCTTAAGCCAGCCCCTATAAAAGATCTTTTGCTAATCTACCCTAGTAAGAACAGGACACCAGGAAACCTAAAAAGTTTTGAGTTTTCTTTCTTAAAAACTCTAGAAATACATAAATACTTATATGAGGACTTTTTGCCTTGGCAATGCTATTTGTAGCACTTATTGCCTTAAGCAGCAATCAGATCCGTTAATAAAGAGGCTTCATTTGAAATGCATTTGCAAAGCAGCTACAAACAGCTGAAACATGTTCTGAGCTGAAGAGGAAGGAATTGCTCTTGCTGCTTGAAAGCAAAAAGGTTAACAAGTATCAGAGGGCCAGCTACTCTATGAGAGAGGACAGGGATGAATGCTCCATTCTCCCAAAAGAGAGTCCCTATTCACGTTAATCAGGTAAAACGGTGAACAATAGGAAAAAGAAATCTTGTAATAGAAAGAATTTCTCCAAAATCGATGTGACTCTTAATGCTGTCTGTACAACACAGAGTCTCTAGGAACAAAGTGAACTATGACAAAGAAAACAATCAGGAACAAAATACTGCTTTGGTATGTATCCAGACCAATTACTGCAGCGCTGTGCAGGCATCTCTAGATATGGCCCTCTACAAGCACAATGGAGCAGCCTCACTTTCACAAGCCCTTGTCCTCATGGGGCACTTCAACCACACCAGTATCTGTTGGAGGGACAACACAGCAGGGCATAAGCAACCCAGGAGGTTCCTGGGATGCACTGATGAGTATTTCCTTCCCATGAGATAGGGGAGCCAATGCTCTCAATTCTCACCAATAGGGAATGCCTGGTGGGGAATGTGAATCTCAAGGGGAAGCCCTGACCGCAGTGACCATGAAATGGTGGAATTCAAGGTCCTTGGGGCAGCGAGAAGAGCACTCATTCTCCTGGACTTCAGGAGACCAGCCTGACAGAGTACCATGGCATAAAGTCCTGGAGGGAAAAGAGGCCCATGACAGATGGTTAATACTCCAAGCTTAATGAGGAAGTCAGGCAAAAATACCATGAGGTCAGCACAGAGGAGCAATGACCTTCTGGCCAAACTAAACAACAAAAAAGGAGGCTACCAAGAGTGGAAGCAAGGATAGGTAGCAGGGGAGGAATACAGAGATATTGTCAAAGCACCCAGGGATCATGTTAGGAAAGATAAAGCTCTCATAGAATTAAACCTGACTGACATCAAGAGCAACAAGAAAAGCTTCTATAGGTACATGTGCACACTCTCCAGAACAGAAGACTGGTTACACAACTTACAGAGAATGCTGAGATACTCAACAACTTTTTTTGACTGAGTCTTCACCAGCAAGTGTTTCAGACACACCACTTGAGCTGCAGAAGACAAAGGCAGGGACTGACTAAATGAAGAACTGCTCACTGTAGGAGAAGAACAGGCTCAAGAACATCCTAGGGACCTGAAGATGCACAAGTCTATAGGACCTGATGAGGTACATCTGTAGGTCCTGAAGGAACTGGCAGATGAAGTTGCTAAGACACTATCCAACGTATTTGAGAAGTCATGTCAGCCTAGTAAAGTTCCCATGGAAAATGGGGAACATAATCATATCTCATTTTCAAAAAGGAAACAAAACTGAAGGCTTGAGGAACTACAGGTCAGTCAGTTTCACCTTGATGCCTAAGATCATGCATCAGATCCTCCTGAAAACTATGCTAAGATGCAGAGAAAATAAAGAGGTGACTGGTGACAGCTAACATGGTCACTAATGGCAAATTGTGCCTTCAAATCTGGTGGCCTTCTATGATGGGGTTACAGCACTGGTCGATAAGGAAAGAGCAACTGACTTGCTCATTACCTGGACTTGTGCAAAACATTTCACGCTATCCCACATGACATCCTCGTCTCTAAACTGGAGACCACTCAGTGCTAAGGAATTTGCCGAATAGCCACACTAAAAGATTTGTGGCCAGCAGGCTAAGAGTGTTGGGGCTGTGCAGCCTGGAGAAATGAAGGCTCCAAGGAGATATTAAAGCACCTTCCAGTACCAAAAGGGGACCTACAAGAGAGGTGGAGAGGGACTTTTCACAAAGTCCTGTAGCGACAGGACAAGGGGAAATGCCTTTAAAATGAATGAGGATAGGTTTAGATTACATAAGGAAAAAATTCTTCACTATGGGGGTGGTGAGACATGGCACAGGCTGTGCAGAGAAACTCTGGATGCCCCATTCCTTGCAATCTTCAAAGCCAGGTTGGATGGAGCTTTCGGCAACCTGGCCTCGTGAAAGGTGTTCCTGCCCACAGCAGGGGGGTTGGAACTGGATGATCATTAACATCCCTTCTATGATTTCATGATTCATGGCCCAGAGAGCAATTCCATTAATTCTGAAGCTATAAGCAATATAACCATACCTGTGAAGCAGCATGCTCACACTAAAAGACCTTTCCCTGCCCTCACAGAATGAGAATGTTTTGTCAGAAATTCAGCAGTCATGGTTTATACCTTATTTTTACTACTGAGGTGAAGAAAAAGCATTAAGGGAATGGTCCTGTACCAAGGTAGAAAAAAGGATTTCATTTGCATCTAGGTGTTTAATTGACAGGCTCTCCCACACTAAAAAGAAACACCATGAATGGAGGAAATTATTTTGACTCACTTTAATACAAAACTTCAATCCTTGAACAGTAATTCTTAACATGAGTGGCACTAGGTTATTGATAAATGCCCTTTTTTTTTTTTTTTTTGTAGAGAAACTGTTTTACTATGTTGTCTCACTGTAACTCATTTCTGACTGAGACTGTTTTCATAAAGAGTCTAATTCTTGCTTCACATAACTAAAAACTTCATATCTGTTTCGCAAAGGAAAGACACCATTCTTCACATGAATTATTGGAAAGATTTAATTACTTATCTTTACTTAAAATCAACAGTCAAAAAAAGCCTTAGTATATGAATTATATCTGATAAGTCTTCATCAGTGTAATATTGAGCAAAAAGCACACACTCACAAAAATGAGTATCAAGGCAGGTTAGCTGTTTTATATACCTGTACTCTTTATCCTGCCTCCACAATTGATTGGATTGCCCCAGGGCTACCTTTTGATCAGAAACAGAGGTATTGGTGTGTATAAAGGAAGCAGCTGTGAGGCTTATCATGAACCATTAAGTTTGGAAGAGTGTTTACATCCCACAGTACAGATTCAGCTTCAGTGATAAAAACCATGCAAGATTTTACCATACATGACAAGCTACCAAACCCTGGCAGGGACTCCTAGAAACAGTGCCTCTACACTTCTATTTTCCTTTCCAGTAATTTTATTATCATACAGAGATGAAATTCTTTTTAATATTCTGATAAGCCTAGTGAAAGACTGGAGACTCAGTTTCTTGACTTCTGTATTTTAGAAAATATCTTTGCACATGTGAAACAGAGACCCATATGGAAAGAATTTTTTCTCATAGTTCTCTGGTTGTATTACACAATGTCACTAAGTTTTAGCCGCTTTTTAAATATAATCTAAATAAATTTATGCATTAAGAATATGATTGCCTTTTTTTTTTTTGGTCAATGACAAGGACATTTTTGATTAATTTGGAAGTGTGCTTCATATATGCTTGCTCCCACCATTCTTCCCAATGCATCAGTTTTTGTCCACTGCCAGAGACAAAGTAGAGATCTGGTCTATGCAGTACAGCTGCGCTTTTGTTCATTTCTAAATAGAGCTAAAAACCCAAATTCCACATAAATTTCTCTTTGATTTTGTTGTCTTTCAGAGCAAATGTTTAGGCTTCATCACATTTCTAGCTATGTAAGTATTTTTTTTTCTGAAGAGAGGCATTTAACACATTCTCCAATACTGTGTAGATACAGTGCTGACTCCACCATGAAAACTGCAGGGTCAGAACCACTGTTAAGGGAGCAGAAACAACTTTCCTCTCAGTAGTATCAAAATAGCACTGGTTTTCTGCTGCTGCAGATTTCAATATAGCTGGGAAATAAAAAATAATATTGTTTATATCAGCATAAAATCCAGTCTTCAGTATGCAGCCAGCTGCACATAAAATGAGGAGAAACATGAGCAAAAGTAAGCATTTATTTGAATCAGGTCTTTAGCAACCACATAAATGTGCAGCTTGAAGTAGTGTTGACAGACATCTTTGTCTCAGGGTAACTTGCATTTGTCCAGATTCTTCTTAGCAAAAGGCAACATATCTAAAATCAGACCTCTTGACACAAACTTTCTATGCTTACTGGTTTTAAAGAAAACAAACAGACCACTATTGCTTTTGGGTGACTGTACACCCATGAAGAAAGACATAGACATAATTTTATTTCTAGCTGGGGTGAATGCATCTTGTTAGCACCTATTCATACAGAAAAGCAAACAGGTAACTACATTCTCTAGATGTGATTTGCTAATTACAGAATTATATATAATCTTTTTAAAATACAGCACACTTCAGGCCTTTTCTTATGCTGTCAGGATGATTCCAATGTCATTTGAATTTACTCGCTTATTTAGTTTTGCCTGTTTTTCCTAGCTCATGCTTTGATGTGCCTGGCAAATTTTAAGTGATTTGACATTTTGACTACAGGTTTTAAACATTACCAAAGACTGCAACAACATTTACCTTAAATATTTTACATGCTTGCCACTCCCACTTTTCCTTTGATTGTACTTCATTTGTTAACAATCTGTCTAGTACTGTCTAGTGTCTCCTTTGCACAACTTGCTCTCACAACATGGTTCTGATCTCCACACAGTCATATTCCATGCCTAATGCTATGTTGCCATCTGTTGACCAATTGAGCAGTTGTAGGATTAAGACTAAGACAAGATACTCAAGAACATAAATAAAACCTCAAAATTATTTTAAATCTCTACTTTATTTCTTTTTCTCTAATAAGGTGATTTCAAATCTTCACCTGTTTCCTTAACATTTACTAATTTAAAAGTATTAAGTCTTCAAATATAATATTCATACAGCAATATACGACATACATCAACTCAATGGCTCAAACATTGCATTGTAGTGCTGATTTAAGAAACTATATGCATATAACAATTTCAAATAGTCACTAATTAGTGCCTCACCTTTGAATCATCCAGTTCCAGCTTTTTCAGAGACCGTCTGACATAATCTATGAAGGAGGATGATTTGGAGAAGGTTTTTCCAACATGTCGATCACTGCAAATACAGTACTGAGTTGTAGGTTTTTATACATCCAACAACAAAATTCAGATATTTATAACAGGAGAAATAAATCAGTTGGATGGCGACAAGTTAGTAACAACTTTTCTTTTCCCCCCTTCCACTTAAAACAATCTAGCTAATACTTGAAGTAGCTTCTAGACACAGCAACTGTGTAATTGTATTATGCTTATAATTCAGTTATTATTTTACCTGAAATTTGGAAAGACAGTTGAAGTTTCTTTTTAATTTCTTTACTAACATTTTTATTTCCTTATATGAATGACAAAATTATTATTTCCAATGACAGACATTTCCTTCTACACTTCTACATTACTTCCATAATGTACCATGATGCCACTGTAATTTACTTAACAGCAACCACTGGACTGAACAAATGCCAATTTTGCTGGTTACCTGGTGTTCTTATCCTTTCCATTTTTATTGCACTAAATGATGCCAGAATTCTGTCCTATTCACAACTCAATAGCTTGCACTTCAAGCCAGATGAAAATGTGTGTTGTCTCAAAAAATATGCTAAAATAATGTATAAAAACTTAAAAAAATATAGAAAGAATGAATCCTACCAGACCACTCATATTTGCTCTCTTCTCTGTGCTTAAAATATCTTGGAGAAACAACACACAATGTTTTTTTTAAGTCTGAATTCACTTTCTTGACTGAGTCTAACATTATTTCTCTTCTAGAGTAGGAGTTAAATATTCAGGTACAGAATTTTCAGCTACTGAATTACTTAACAAGAAACACACTCTCCCCAAATCCTCCCAGTGAAAAACTGAATAGAAGTATCTTAAAGCTCTTCTCCCTCTTTATTCTTAGTAAAACCTATCTCCTTAACTAAAACTCAGAATGAACATCTGAAGTCAACAGAAAGATTTCAAAAGATTTCACTCAGTGGCAGTTCTAATGCCGTTTAGCTGTCAAGGACCCTCACTCATTGAGAATAATTTCTACTGTCATATTTAATATTCAAATGCACCTTAACATTTAGGCTGATGCAGACTGAGAATCAGTTAATGATTATGTTGTTACATCATTCTTAGGAGGATGGGCATTTAACATCTTGCTCACAAAAAAAAAAAAATAAAATGGGGGGGGAGAAAAGTCTTTCCAAGGTAGCCATTGTGTTCATTACAGACATATAATCTTAATTATTTCCTCCAAATTATACTTCCTTCAAAACTTGAAAAATGTACCTCACAGTTTTTCTTTTCTTTGCAATTTAGCAGCCATGACTTTTTGTGTGATATTTTATGCAATTTTAAAATAAAGAAGCATTTCTTCTTTCAGGAATTTGACCTTCTGAAGGGTAAGCTTCAAAAGCTTACTTTTTTCCAGCAAAAGTTTTAGGGGTATTTGCATTAGCACTTATTTTAGATCAGGAGTATACTTCTGAAGTGAATTTTCTGGTTTTTCCCACCTCTCATGCCTTGGCTCACACCATGAAATAGTATCAGAGCTCAAAAAATGGGTTATTTTCAAACTGAATTAAACTGGAAGGTGTGCTTCTGAATGTGCTCCAAGTGCTAACAGGCATACATCCCACAGAATAAGATAAAATCTAATCCACCTGCAACCCCAGAAGAGTATAAATGTAGATGTCAGGTCCTCTAAAATCAGCAGCTCTCCAAATCCCATTTCTACAAGGAAGCAGAATTTGCCAGTGTAGGCACAGGCAGTGAGTAGCTCTTGAGAGCCATGATGGCCATCAGGCTGTCAGCAGTTTTTCTCAGGACAAACAGGAATACCTTTTTCCATCTGCAGTATCAAAGCTGCCAGGACTTCTGCATGACAGGGTAGCCCAGGACTGCTCTGACTTTTCAGTGCATTTGCTGAGTGTTCTCAGGTGAAGATATGCTTTACCCATGTACCCAGTACCAAAGAGGACCTATTTCAGCTACAGGCAAAGGAAGGGCAATACATTTGTGATGTGGATTGAGGATGAGCCAATCTATCTTGCATTTTAATACTGATGTGTATATACAATGTGATGAGACTGATTCCTACGTCATTTAGCTTTCCAAAACAGTTTCTCTACATCACAGAGGTGGAAGAGAATCAAATCAATCTTTGGCTGGTATTCTGTGAATTCAGAGCTTCCTACCTTTTGGTGACACCATAAATTTCTTCTATAATAACCTGAAGAACAGCTCGATAAAACAATGATTCTGTAGGCAGCTGCAAAAAATTTTACAACAGCAAGGATTTAAAATTGGCACTGAAATTAAGATCAGAGTAACAAAACCAGTATTGGCTTCCCTAATTATTTATTGAGTTATATACTTTACGATCAGTCATACCAGATTTAAGAGGATAATTTACTAATGTTCTTGCATCCAGTTAAGATTATGTTTTTAAGTCAGATTTTAACATAACCATAAATGCAAGAAGGAAAAAAAACAAACTCGGACTCTCTGGATGGAAAAAAAGAAAACAGAGGAAAATGCACTGTTCATGATCTGAATTCTAATATGCAAAATAAACAACAATTATCTAAGTTGTTTTGAAGACAAAAGGAGCAATTACCTAGCTGAATCATCTGCGGTCAGACTGTAGTCTGAACCATGTAGAAAGTACTATGCTAAAAAAAAAAAAAGCTAAGAATTTCATATATTTGTCTATGGAAAATATGTTTACATAAAACCAGTTAATGATGGCCAATTAAAAATACATAGAAAAAGACTGCTGGGGTCAGTAGGCTTATTGAATATGGAAAGAAGTCTCTCAGCCTGGCCTTTCAAATACTTGCATAGTTGGTGCCCACCATCCCTTAAGGATATCTTGCACAACAATAAATCAAAATATTCACAGGGAAAAAATATACAGGGATTAAAAATGAGAATGACAATGTTTCTAACAGGTTCAAGCTTTTGTCATAACAATGTCTATTTTTACATTCGTTGATAAAACACTGGGATAGAGTGATCCAAACCAGGGATATCAGAAGGACATTTGCGCTGAATTTATGCATTAGCTGAAAGATAGCAAAGGAAGTTAGGAAGGGTAGTTTAATGCCTTAAATTTTAAGCTGTGCTTTTTTTTCTCAGACTCTTAATTGTAAAAAGAAAACAGATTCATTAAGTACAAGCACAGCAATAAAAATGTGATTTCGTGATGACACATGCTATCTATCAGGATTTGACACAGCGTAGGCCAGTATTTCAGACTCCAGATATGCAGAAGTTCAATAAAAGGCCATGGATTAAGAACATTCAAGGGGAAAAAACACATTTTATCTCAGAATGGCTAAAATAAACAGTATTACTTACCATTTGGCCAACTGCAACTCTCTCCAAAGCCTTTAAGAGTCAAGGAATTAAATTGCTGATATGTTTATTCTTTATCATAACATTTTATAAACACATTGTATAAAAGTCAGAGGAGATGACATTTTAAAAGATTAATGGTGTGACACAACATGCGCTTGCACACTTTAAAGTGTTAATACCTTTAGGCACTCATAAGCAGCTACTCCTGTTATTTTGGTTTATTTATAGGAGAAGCAATGACATCCAACTGTGAGGAAATATATACATGGAAAATTTGCTTGTTTTTCTTTCTATTGTACAAGAATTTCAGAGGATTACTTTCTGTGAAAGTGCTAAAAGCAAATGCATTTTTCTTGAATCTATTTCTACTGAAGTACAAATAATTCACTTTGCATATCTAATTATTTAAAAGTAAATACTAGTTCAATGGACAATATTAATCACTAGTACTCAGATGAATTGAACTGCTGATATACAGGCAAATAAAGTAACTTCAGAGAGACTGCAGTTTAAAATACTGTGCATTATTTTTCACTAGGGTCTTCATACTATAAATGCTGATGTAGATGTGAGACTACTTGATTTTTGTCATGCATTGTGACAAAGAACAACAAATATTTAGAAGCATGTAATACTCTTTCACAGTTGAAAAGATAGTGTGCCCACAAAAATTTCAACAGAGTTTTAAAGATCACAGCAGAAATGAAGACAAAACCTCAGTATCTGATTATCTGATACTACATCCAATTAGGCAGCAAACAAAAAATGCCTCATCATTTACAGATTATTGTCACCTTTACTCCCAAACTTCACTACAGTAAATGAGACTGCCTGTTCCTCCTCCTCCTTCTCCTTGTTGTGGAACTGATCTTATATTTCACACTGTTCTTCAAACACAGTCCACACAGCTGCAGTTCCTCCATTCATGGCTTTGGCCAACTATCAGGTTTGCCTTTTGCTGCGTAAGCTCTCATAGCAGCATCTATCTGCTGCTGCCGAGGAGATGGATACGGGTTCCAAGACATATTGTAAGGCTCTGAAGCTGGAACTCTTGCCCAACACCTCTGGCCCTTGGCAATTCAACCAATCTGAACTCTGAGTGTCACTGCTCAGCAGGCTTTCTGCTAACCAGCCAGTAGCCCAAGAAATGTGGGTGCTTAGTGGCTCTGTGCTGGCTCCCTTGTACATCCTACATGGCAAGGAAAATCCTAGTCATGACAAATGCATATAGACAATTACAAACATAACAGGAGAGGTATCTAGTTATACAGGAGAACTCTTTGCCTTCTGTGAATGCTCAGACAAAAAGTTTTTAATTGCCAAATTTCTGTGATTTGTGAGAAATCTAAAATAGATATATGAAGCAAGATCAGTACTCTCTTGGGGGTCATTTGCTTTTAAAATTTATCTTCCTATCACTACTGAAAAACAGCCCAACCTTTTTCTTTCCAAAAGAAATGAAATAGGAAACAGCTAATGTGTCAGCTGAGGAAGGACTGGTATTGTATGACACTGACAAGAAAAAGAGAAAAGGCAAATCCCTTTAGAAAGAACTTCTGCTGAGTTTTACAGCTACATCTCTAAAATGAACAATTCTTTTCCTTTACTTTGCCAAAGGTAACACATTTAAGCCTTATGGATCCTAAACAACTGTCCTCCTATATTTTCTCCTGACAGCATTTAATTATCATGGTAGTTCAAGTTTACATAACCTCAATACATTAGTCCACACTGAGTCTTTAGTCTATACCCTTCTCTGTAATGAAGGTACAGAGCTAGCAGTAGAGCCTAGCCAGAACCTAATGTCATTTATCTGGATACCATAAATTAAAAATTAATAGAGGGAAGGAATAGTGGTTTCTAACTGAAACAGTGGTCAAAATTTTCAGTACCTATCTGTTTTTTCAAATTAGACAACAGCTTATCATCATATCTTGCTGAGGCTAAGTCTTTAAAAGTACTTCATCTCTTGGTGCAATGTTCAAAAGACATTTCCAGACTCTGAAACTACATGGATTTTAAAAGCTCCTCTAGTTTTTAGATTAGGCAGGGTTGTTCAGGTTTTAAACAGCTAGAACATTCAATATGATGAATCACGAAGGCTTTGAGGGAGTTACTGATTGCAATCCTTCTACAATTACCTTGTTTCTCCCTAAGTCCTTGGCCAAGAACTATTATCCTGAGGGGTTACCTTGTTTAGGTTTCAGCAAAGTTTTGGCCTTTCTGTCCACTCTTAAAATATATTTCTATCAATACTCATTTTTTCATGCCTTCAGCAAGTATAAAATATATAAAGTTGGAAGGTCAATACTATTTTTTTTAGATAGAATTCATCATGCTTACAACATTAATGATGTTATCCTGTATATTCTTGGATTAAAGTCATGGCTTCAGAATCAGAAGCCAAAAACAACGAATCCTGTAACATCTGGACAAAGCTCTCAGTAGGAAAAGAAAGGAAGAGGAATCATACCAAGCATGCTGACATCCTAGCATTGCGACCACAGCACCAGCCTTTGTCCTTCAAGTACTGACACATGGGAAATCCCCAGACTTGATCGTGGCATTCTGCAATATGGAGGGAAAAAAAGGCACAGCTTTTCCTCTTACAGAATACACAATGGATTGAGCAAGATGAACAGTAGGTAATGTAGTAGAAACACTTAACTGTTCTCATACAGTACCAAAACTTGTGGTGGTGCTACAAAAAACATGTTTTCCTGTAACAGATGTTCTTGGTTTATGCTGAATTTCTGATAATTTCACATTTTCCAAAACAATTTTAAGTGACTGTCCTTTACAAAAATCCACTGAAAAAACAGTCAAAGGGACAAGAGAAAAGTTTGCAAATACTCATGGCAACCTACACCACACCATGAATCACAAGATGCAGGCCAAGCAGTAATTCCATGCAGCAGGGCTTCAGTACCACTTCTCATTGTCATCTTATTCTATCCCAAACATCTTTCAAACTTCACACAGAACAATATGTATTTGTTTATTCTAGTTCTGAAACAACATTCTGCTCTAAGGCAGAATGTTTGTTTTCCAGAAAAGAGCAGCTGCAAAGGCTCTTGTTGTTTCTTCAAAACACCAAGAAGCATTTGCATCACAATCTGTGCTCAGTTTCAGTATCATTTGTGTTTTGAATAACAAGACAATTATTCATGTTTAGCACTAATGCAAATGTGGGAAAACTGGTACAGAGATTACTTTATCGATGTTCTTAATAGTCACGTCTAAATGTACACACAAACTCTAAATGTTTAGAGTTTTCATTAACACATTGTCAGCTGATTTTTAGAATAGTGAATAAGATTTACTGCTTTCTTAAAAAAAAAAACCAAAACAAAACAAAAAAACCCCCACAAATTGGCCGAGATCCTGGCTTTTTAGCACATATGACTAGGGCATATTTCAGAATAAATCATGTAATGGGGTTAAAAAGAGGGGACAGCAGAAAATTTACCAACAGTCAGAGATATATACATATAAGTAGAATTCACTCCATAAAAGTTAAGCAAAGAAAAAAAACCCCACAACTATAAAGAACCCTCCCCACAAGTCATGGGAGGTAGGGAAAGCCTTTGGCTTTCTGGCAGACGTGCAGCTGACCACCAGAGAGTAACAACAAGCAGGCAAGAACCTCTGCAGGCAACTTCACACTTTGCTCTCCTTTCAACCCTGAGGAATGCCAGAGGCTCTTAGGGGCTGAATACTGGTTTGAGAACTCTGATTCAAGATAGGATTTTAATTATCAGCATTATTAGCAGAAGGAGAAAGAAGATTTTTTAGAAATAAAGATGAAATTTGGCCAAACAGATTGCAAGTGGTTTCAGCACTAGGAATGTACTAAGAATTTATAAGTGCCTCATGACAAGTTCTAAAATATTAATTAACTTCAAGTCTAATTATGGAGTACATGGAATACATGGATATTTCTGCTGCAGGGATGGCAGTAAGAACTTATTGAGTGCAAGAAAACAATGACTGACATGGTTCCTATAGTATGATTCTCACTAATATGTCTTTCTAATATCATTGTTAAAATATTTAAAAATAAAAATTTGCAAGCCGAGTTTGAAAGATTAAATCCTTGATCTTTTCAAGCAAATCTCTTCCAATTTATACCCTGGCCTCTAGGCAAACTAATCATTCATTCAAGTTAAACTTACTACCCTGTCAGATACAATCTCAATATCAGTGAACTGTATTCATGCATAATTCAGATAATCTTTGGAAAAGATTATCAGTCAAAGCATCATCTTCATTTAAATTATTGAAACTGTAAAGTAGGAGAAAAAGAGAGGGAAACTAATGCTTTAAGTTAGAAAGAAATTTTTTGTACATATCAAAAGTTGACCACACATCTACAACATATCTTTAAGTTTTTCACATCAAGTCTGCTCTCAAGCACACTTAAAATTTTTAGGATTAACATATTGCTATAAAGTTCATATATTTACAAGCTACATTTAAAAAAAAAACAAGAATTTTTTTTAATGTCTACAACAATTTCAGATATACTTAATATTATATAGCTAACCAAATACCTTATTGTGCTTCTATCTAAGAACACAACAGCTGTTCTAAACTGTATAAATCTCAAAAAATATTCAAGAAACATTTTAATTATATTTTAAGCATTCCATGGAACATTTCACAGGAAACAACTCAAGTGTCCAACAGCGCATGAAGCAACCACGTTTAATTCAGTACAGAGTAGTCAATCAGACAGAATTCCTTTTATGAACAGTAAATAAAATGGAAAATTGTAGGTAATCATTCGATGAGCTGAACTGAAGCTATACTGGTGTTTAATATTAGAAGATATTAGTTAAATAGCAAGGACTTTACCTCTAACCTAACCTCTGAAAAACACTGAATCACACATTTATTAAAATGCGGCAAATATCACAACAAAACATCAGCATATTTTTTATTGATATGATATTTATTATAAAAAGTACAAGGCAATACAAGTAAGATAAAGGTAAAATCCTTTTCACAGTTGCCAACTGTGTATGTGCAAATATGATGATAAGGAAGTTCAAGAGAATGGGACAAGCTTCTCCAATGCCTTTAATATTAGGCCATCCATAGATTTTCATCTCTAAGAATAATACTACAATTTTTAGTGTACTAATATTCAAATTTTACTTCACAAAGCTTTACAGTAAAATATGGTCATTATAAAACAAGAGGACCAACAAGCTTTAATGTTATTGGGAAAAATAAGCCTGACTTAAGTTCCATGGGATGAGCCAGATCAGAAAGGGGTGGGGACAGCAATTTTGGTGTAGCATTGTGTTCCCCTTAGCACGCCTTTTCCACCCCTGGCGTCCCTGGAGCTGTAGGCTTTGTCAGAATCTCTGGGCCCCAGCCCTAAACCCAATGGCTGCTTTTGGCTGATTATCAATTCAATGGATTGAAATGGCATTTTTTCTTCTGAGATTTTTCAGTGGAAATTAATCTTTATTACCCTCCTCATTTTTTTTTCACATACACCCTACTTTGTTGCCTTGCATATATTGTCAACTTCATCAAAGTAGTACTAAAACATAAATAACCTTTTTCAGATCCTCCATAGCCTCTATCTTCCACAACATTGCGGATTTTCAGTCTACTTCTGTAGAAGTAGAAAAAATAAAAAAAATAGCTATATAAATAGACATATATATAATATATATTATAGACATATATATAATAGACAAAAAAAATAGATAATGACTAAACTGCCTTTTTTCTTCACGGAAAAGACTAAATCTTCCTTGGCCATATAATTCACTGTTCCTTGAATTTGTACTTTCCAAAAAAAGTCCCCTGACTAATGAGGATTTTGCTGGGGGAAGCAGAGGCCAGTGGGGAAGAAAAATGCTCTCTAATTCCAGGAAACAGAATCAGCTGTCACCAAAATAATTTCCAAAACCCAAACCTAGAGTATGTTTTAATTATGTGCATTAAAACTTTGGCATTCTCAATTCTAACCTCATACTTTGTACACACTGAGAAAAATACAAATGTAAGATGGTTTCAGGTTTTAATATATTTTTGCTACATTAATTAATGAAAAATACCATAATAACTTCAATAGGTAATACTTCCATTTAACATCTGTAAAGCTTACCTTGTTAGTATTTTTTTCAAGTTTCCTATTTTTTTCAAAACTAATTTTTATAGAAAACATCTGGGGTTTAGTGACTAGTTAGCTGTGTCACAAATACATGGAAAGGTTCCCTATGCAGCAATATCTAAAGATGCCTTGGGAAGGAAATTAAGCTTTTTGATCTGTTGCTTGGAAGTGTTTTCCTGTGTTGCCATGGTATCAGTGGTAACTATTTTAAGACATTGGCTGTGGAATATCTTTGAAAATATACCTAGGCTACACATAAATCGTCTGTACTCTAATACCCTGAAACAGTGAGTAATCTTTTATATTTGAGTGGAACAGATTGATACGAAGCCATTATGTTTGTGTAAGTAATCCTTTAGAAAATTCAGTTTTGTAGTATTTGTCCTCTGAATCAAGGCTTTCCCATGTTTCACAAGTCTGATAAAATTTGGTATGTGAATTTTGACTACCCTTTGCAGCCCTTTTGTTCCCTTAATGATGTTCAATAGCTTTTAATAGTCAAAGTTTATTCTGCAAAAGCTTTGCTGACTTCTTCCAGAGTGCCTTATTAAGAAGCTGCTTTCCCCAGCTTCCTGGAGGGCTTTAGAACTCCTCTACCCAGAGTGACCTGACTTTGTAAATCCTTACACAATCTGGAGTTTATATTTTGTCATACTTAAGCCAACCTCAAAAAGAGCTTCTATCAGATAGCTATCACTGAAAGTATCTGTACAACTACACCTGTCTCTTATTTCAAATTGCAGAATCAAAGAATATGCTGGGAATATGCTGGGAAGGGACCCAAAGGATCATCAAGATCACCTCTTAGCCCTGCACAGCCCCATCCCCCAGGATCACAGCATGTGCCCAAGAGCATTGCCCAAATCACTTCTTGAACTCTGTAAGGCTTGGGGCTGTGACCATGTGTGCTGAGGACTGCACATGATCTGAAGAGTTAAAACTTCCCTCCACTGGATATTTCCACCTGAACCTGAGCCTTTATTAGCCCCTGAAGTGTTGGTTTCATGGCTTCCCCCACCCCTGATGGATCAAGACTGTGACCATCACTTCAACCAATGGACATCTGAAGTGCAAAGTGCTCCCGAAGTGCAAAAATAATGGGTGGTGATATCTTTCCTCTCTGCTAGCTGCTCTAATCTTTCCTTTCTCTTCCTCATATATTTTCTTCAGTGATATTTTCATGCTTTTACAATGTCATATTACTATAGATAATAACTGAAACGCCTATATTTCTGTTGCAACCAAATTGTTCTAAAATATATATACCTACACACACACACACACACACTTATATATATACCTGCCATTTGTTTCACTCTAATCTGCCCCAAGGGATATATTAAAAATAATCTCAGTTACCCCATCTCTGTGGTGGGTCTTAACAGTAGCTCCAGAGCAAAAGCAACATTCATGTGTTTTTTCCTCAAAACAGAGGATGTAATACTGAAGAATTTCACTGGTTTCTAGAATGGTGCTGATGTATTTGGTGGTATGGAGGATGGAAAGAAGAGAATCAGAACACAGAAACCCAAACCCCTTTACAAGGAAAGTAAAATTTTTTCAAAATATGTTAAATTTTCAGTTCTTCTCTGTTTATGGATAATCATTGACCAGCTGGTACATTGCCCCAAAAATGTGTTAGCTGAATGTAAGATAAAACAGCTCCCAAAAATCATAAGAATATCTCCTGAACAGAGACACAGAGTTCATTTGAACCTAAAAATCACTAGCAAACTGATTTTTTTCCCCAGAAAAACTGACATAATGGCTCACTATGTAAATAGGTTTATGTAAAATGTCTCTGATAAATAGTAAAATCCTTTCTACTCGGATGTAATTGACTATCCATTGCAGTAACAGAGAAGAAAACCCCCAAAGGAATCAATTATACTAATGGCTACATATATTTTATCCATACAAGAATCTCTATATAAACAGACAATTCTCCTTAGAGAGCCAAAGTAAAACTACTTCGAATTTTCCGAGAGCTGTCATATTATTCCTTATTAACTGAAACTTAGAATTTCATACTGCTTGTAACAGCAGTGAAATTTGAAGACAGGTGTTAAAAGAATTGGCTTCAACTTTTAAAGATTGAGTTGAAATTTGATGTTACACAGCATCTCTTGGTTGCTTTAGACACTAATAAATCAAAGCAAAGGCTTTCATGATCTTAACAATTCAAAATTATTCCCAGCATAATTGGAAATGTGGTCCCATTACAAAAATTTCCAGATGAATTCAGCTTATTTAGAGACACAGAAGGACACTATATACTGATTGCATTATTATTCAAGATTGTGACTGCTGGCACCTACTTTCATCAGAAAGGCTCACAAAGTATTCACACCAGGCCCAACAGCAAACTAAATCAGCCAATCTTGCAATATCTGTACTATTTTTAGAGTGTGTGAGAAATGTAATGCATTATTCCCTGAAGTCATCTCAGAAACAAAAAAAGATCTCAAACTTGTGATAACCAAGGTAATTCAGTAGTCCAACAAAAACACCATAGTAACATTTTGTTGATATTTTGTCAACTCAACACCTCAGACTTATAAACACTATGTTAGGCATTATAACAGGTAAATTTTATTCCTATGAATACCAGTTAATTCCAGTTAATATGAAGTGAAAAAGGGATTTTTCATTGGCCTTAATTAAGACTGATCCTTGTATTAAATCTTAAGTGCCAAAGAACATACTGTCCAGCCATACCAATTTATGGCAATCAGAAGTCCATTACAGCTCCTCTGATTCAACTGCGCTTATGAGAACAACCCTCTGATTTTACATTAAAGAAACAGCAAAGATGGAAAATGTGGTACTTTGGGGGCAAGAACTTTGAGGTGGACTTGCCATAATCTTGACTTTAAGAGTGCACACCTCAAAAAAATAAAAAAGCTTTTAAAGGGGACAAATGACATTTTAAGAACAGATTTTGAAAAACTTTGAGGCTGCTCAGTTAAGATAAAATATTCTACAATTATTTTATAACAGAACTTCCCACTGTGTCCTCGCAGGCAAGCCCTTGTTTACTGGACTGATTTCAAATGAGTAAGTCATTTCCTGTGTTGCAGCAAATTCTACACAATTCTCTTTGCTTCTTACGAAGATCTGTCACTGCAGAGATGTAGCTCTAAACTTGCTTCCAATATTCAAGCTAGTCTCTCCACACAAAGCATCTACATGTCTCTGCCATCTCTGACTGATGGCCTAGAGCTTTCCTGAGTTCCGTGTAAGAGCCTGGGCAAGCAAAGGACTATCTACACCAGAGATTATACTGGCTGAAGTATAATCCCAGCTGCCAGATGGGATGCATTTCAGGACCACATAACCCACCGGTGCCCCAAGAAGACCATACTCTATCATCTTTGACAGGTGATGTCCATCCTGATTACAGGAAACAGGTGAAAACCACACTCATCTTCACCTGAATAAGCTCAGATAGTCTCAGCAAGTTTATGGAGCACATTTTCCTGGAAACCATGCCCAGGCCCACGAAGAGTAAGAAGGTTAACAGTACCTTGCAGGAATTCATCAGGCACTGACAAACTACAGCCTTCTGTGAGGCAGTGTCTGGCTCCATGAACTAGGGGACAGCAGAGTCATAGTGTGTCTTCATTTTATGAAGTCTTTCAGCAAGTTTTGTTTAGTATCTTTATAGACAAAATGGAAAGATATGACTCAGACAGGTGCATTCTAAAATAGGTAGAAAATCGATAGTAATCTGAAGCTTGACAGTGAAGCCTGAAGATTAAAGGATGTGATTATTCTCCCTTTTTAGCACTTGTGAGAGTATCTGGAGTGCTTCTTTGGGCTCTTCAGCCCACCATAATGACTGAAATGAATTTATTGGTAATAAAAGCACTAAAGGGCTGCAGAGAAGGTCAAGAAGGGATCTAACTGCTGTTTTCCTAAAGGAAAGACAACAAAAAGGATTAAGCTGGACTATTCTTGGCAGCGCAAAATAAAAAAGACAACAGACAATGCACAAAAGCTGCAAACTCCAAATGGATGTGAAGAAAAGAAATTCATGGTGAGGGCAAACACTGAAATGGGCCACCGAATCACTGTCCTTGGAGATATTCAAAACATGAATGGACAAGACCCTGACTGAAATGATCTAAGCTGGCCCTGCTTTGTGCCATGATCTGGTCCAGATGACCTTCAGAAGTTACTTGCTACTTAAATGCTATGATTTAGTCCATTCTGGAAGCAGTATTAAAATCCACTTGCTTCCAACAGCCGCAGAGGAGTTTGTTTACTGTTTGAATTGTTGGACCAACTGCCATCTGATAAGTGACAGAGTCCCCTAGGATCCTCCAGAAGGCTTTGTCAGTTTGAAGTCCACGCATAGGAAATGCAGACACAAGATACAGTCTGAATTCTTTCCCATTTTCCATTTGAAGAAATCTTAACTCTTGTTCTCTTAGCCCTCCACTGCACATTTAAGAACAAGGCATATGGTAGATGACTTAGTAGGGGAATGCAATAGCATTATATATTTTAGAATATGCACTCTCATAGTAGTAGTAAAAAAAATAAAAATATTTGGAGCACTACTAGGAAAATATATATTTTTTTCCCAAAAAAAAGTATACTGTAATTTCCTTTTGTTCTGTCCAAACGTTCTTCTTTGAGAATAATTTTGTCCTTCAAGCAGAGTAAAATCAATTCAACATGCAATTTGACTTAATTTTTATACTACTAGGAAATTGCAGTATCTCTTCTAACCATGTACATATATCTGTTTGTTTGAACTTTGAAAAGGTTTTCATGCCTGATCCTTTTGTGGTGTCTGAGTTTATGCACTGCTCTGCAAAAAGTAATCCTATACAGCTAGCACAGGAAGCCATGTCCTCTTTACAATAATAAGAAACAAGCAAATGTTTCAGACACTCAGACTTAATGAGAAGTACCTGAAAACTTTTTCATTTCTTAAAACTCTGACGTAAAGTAATTGTATATTTTTTCTCTAACTGCATTTCTGTAGCACAGAAATTTCAATTGTACTTCCTTTTTCTTTGCTCACATCCATTTGGAGTGAGGTTAAGTATTTTGAAATTACTAAGACTAATACACTTAAAAAACTCTTAAAATAGTTGCAGAGTTAATTAAAAACAATACAAAAAGATTATTAAAGCAAGGAAGAGCCAGCATGTGTCATGGTCAGTGTGGAGCTGTGCCGCGACTATTTAAGCAGCTAACTCTTAAAGAGCAATACCTGGATCCCACGTGCCTTTGTGTCTGTGAAGTTCCCTGAAAGAGCTGAAGTAAACCTTGCCAAGCCACAACTTTTTCAGATTTACTGATATGATGATCAGGTTGTAGCATGTCAGCAGATGGTCATTTAGACATCAGCTATGTACCACTTGTCTCAGGAAAGCCAGTTCCTTAAATATTTTTCATTATACACAATTTCAAGTAAAAATACCAACTTTCTCTCAAAAATGAAACCCTCTCCTTACCATTTGTAGGAAAATTTGCCTGTATTCTGAATCTACAAATAATCTTCCTGTTATCTTCCCAAGAAAAACTCTTATATATGTACTGTTTCATGATGGGCAAAGACTGGCACAGCACCCAGATGAATGTTTTTTTGAGTATTACCTTACATTAAAAAATCGTCATTCTGCTCGTTGTATATGTACAGCATAACATAACTGGATGGTGCATGCAGACAGCCGAGGACAAAATCTGGTACAAAATATTTCAAAAGGATGGAAACATACTAGACTAAAAGAGTCTATACATGTATAAGTGAGTTAATGAAATAAAACCAGCTGTAGTTATAACCATATAAACACACTATGCACTTATGTCCTTAATCTCAGTAAAAATATTAGGAACATTGGCATAATGGAAAAGAAACAATGCATCTGGGAGTGAATGACCCTCATAAAGTAAATCAAACCAGTACTAAATAAGCCACTGGAGAGGAATAAACACAAGGAGGTTATTAATTAAAAGGCATAATACTCTTAACATGCAAACTGGCAGCCACAAGTTAAGCTCAGAAGAATTACCTTCTTGGTTTTCAAACTGTTCTGACAACAGATGGTAGCAGCAGCCCACACTGCAAACGGCTTTGATTTCAGGCTTGGCAGTAAAAATTCGTAATGTATTTGCAGCAAGATCTCCACATGTATGTAGACCAACCATCATACAGTCCTAAGAAGAAAAAAAAAAAAAAAGGCAATAATAAATCACATCCTTCATCAACTGATAGAGCACAAATAAAAACAATGTGGTGCAAATGTGGGGCAAATAGTGAGCTGTAAGATAGAAACACTCAATTCCATGAGGACTCCTGCTGTTCTGTTCTAAAATTTTGCAATGCTAATCAAAGCTCTTCAGTGCTAAGAAAATATGGTGAAAACTGGCCATGATGCAGAAGTTCAAGACTATGAGTAACACAGCTGCATGGAAGGAAACATCTACATGTTTACTGGGCACAGACCATTTTCTCTAGTCTTTCCTAGGTTTCCTGTTCTTGTTATTAGTACCACTGCTACTTTTCGTAGTAAAGATTCCTTGCTGTAAAACTGGCAGGACTTATCTAAGACATTTCTGCTAGTTTAAGCTGTCGAAATCAAACCAACTTCCTAAATACAGGTGTAAGGTGAAGAGCAGCTTTGTTATTTCCCAAACAACAGTACCCACAGTTTCACAGTATGCCTGCTACTATTCAACAACAAATGGGCACTCTCCTTCACAGCACAAAGGAAGAACTTCAGCTTCAGATGCTCTGCTCTTCTGTCCATTCTATTTCCTACTTTCTTTTTTTCTGCAACTTTGTTTTTACCTCCATTTCTCCATGAAAATTCTCTCTCTTCTCAGCATTCCTAATAAGATATTTCCCTTCTGACATTACTAGTTGGGATCCACATGGCAAACACGGTGTTGCTTTGAATTCTAGACATATTTATTACTCATAGAATCAAAGTCATTAGGGTTGGAAAGGACCTTGGAGATCACCTAGTTCCAACCCCCCTTCCCCACTACATCAGGTTGCTCAAAGCCTCATCCAACCTGGCCTTCAACACTTCTAGTGGCATCCACAACTTCTTTGGGCAATTTTTTTCCAGTGTCTCATCACCCTTACAGTAAATAATTTCCTTTTAGTATTACCTAAGCTAAATCTACCCTCCTTCATCTTAAGGTTTGTTATATCATTACATGCCCTCTTAAACATTCTCCCTCTAGCCTTCTTGTAAGGTCCCATTTAGGTACTGGAAGGTCTCCCCAGAGCCTTCACTTTTCAACAAGAAATTCGGCCAGGGTCACTCAATTGAGATACCTTTCTATAATTGTTCTGATTTTATCTGATTATCTCACCCACCTGTATTACATAGTGCATTCATGTCTGAAACAGTAAAACTTCTGCTTTCCTCTTTCATGTTCCCTGACAGTATTTTTTTATATCAAGAAAGGCAGTGATATAGGATTTCTTCCACCTTTAACATTTTACAAATTACTCACTAAGAGGATACAAAATCCAGCTGTACAAATGTATAGGCATATGCTTCATCAACAAACCCTGCAGCTCAGGGTGTCTTTTGCAGACAGACATGAGCTTGTTCCACATGTTCTCAGATACTCAGCTGCTTGTATTGCTCAAGTTACAGGGCCAGCACAAACCTATGGTCTTAAATCAGATTATTACACTCTGGAATAAAACAGTTTGGTTACTACTGAACACAGCAAAGTTTTTGTCATTTCACAAAAGACTGAATGCATCTACTCAATCAATGTATTTTAGTTCAGGCATAAAAACTAAACATACAACCTCAGAGTTTCTAGACTTGTGCCACTAGCAGCTGAACTTGGGCTAGTTTGTGTAGACACAAACTCTGCCAGCTAGTAAATTACTAAATGAACTTAACGTAATTCTGTAAAGTCAAAATAAAATAATTCTTTACAAAATCTTCATATTGAGTACTATACACAATAAATTTTCCTATGCCTTCCCAGTATGAATGAAAGTATAAAAATATATGACTTGAAAAAGTAAGAACTTTTAGGAAAATTGAATCTCCAATGCCTAATATATGCATCTACCTGGTAAATGATAAAAAATTCATAATAATTAGATTTTATCTATAATGACAGTTGTAAAATAACTGAATGTGCTGTTAACCATGACAGCTGATTATCATCTCCCTCATAAATTCTGAAGACTGATTCAAAAAATCCCAACACATATATCAAAATAGAAATACAATCTTCATCTGATAGACATACTTCTGCTACCTGGTTAAAAACCTTTATTGGGCCAGAATATTCATTTCCACCAGAGACAGTACTCTATGTACACTCAGCAAACATGTACATATTAAAATGGCAATATAAAGACAAGAGACAATCTAAAAATAGTAAATATTTAGAGTAGAATAACCTCCAGATCTGTTATGATGTCATTGAGTTCTGTTTCTGCAGTGATGCAAGAGGTCAATGGAAAATACAGGTTCGATTCACTTGACTTTCTTGCTTTAGTCTTGAGAGATGTCATTTTTCTTTGTACTTTTTCCTCTTCACAGGGTTCCCCACAGTTACAATGAGATGAAGAAAAATCTTCCACAGCATCAACAGGAAGAACATTTAGAATAGCAAGAACCTCTTCAGAAAGTTTGGTCTCATGAGATTGTGTCCCAGTCACTACATCAGCTTCAGTTTCTGTGTTGATTTTGAGTGTAGCTGTTTCTGTGAAACTACAAGAAGGAACTAAATCTTGGATAATCACTTGGCCCTGATTTTGAAGACTATTGGCATTATTTAAGAGTTCTTCATTGATTGTTTTACAATTAATTTCATTTTCCACTGGCTTGTCATTTGCCATTTCCAAACTCTGTCTTTTAAGGCTTTCTTTTCCTCGACTCTGATATGCTCTCCAGTGTTTCTTCAATTTTCTATTTCTTTCATGAGCACCATTTGTGTTGGAGCTTGAGGAGTCAATGCCATAAACTTTTAAGTTATATTGCATGGACAAAAATGAACTCAGGTAGCCTTTTCCAGAACCTATATCAATCACCTAGATAATGGAGAAAAAATAAAGGAAAAGAAAATTGCTATATTAATGAGCAACAAGGCACACTTTAAGTGCAAAATTACTCCCTAAAAATTTAAGCATGGGTTGAATAGGTACCTTATTAGCATCATACTTCTCAATGCACTTAGTTCTTTTGCTTTGTTGATCCACCTTTTGATTTTGAAACACAGAATTAAGTTTTAACTGATGTGCTCCAGAAAATAGACACTGCAGTGTTATGCAATTCACATGCCCTGTTTCTTGTAAAGACTTGCGGTACATTTTTTGACACAGGCCTTTCTTTTCTGCCAAAAAAACCCCAAACTATAAACCACCAGCAATTCCACCTGCCCTTGCTAAACTGGGTCAGAGTTAGCAAATAAACAGTTCACAGTATTCAGCTTTAGGCACCTAATTCCCACACTGAGGAGCCTACAACCAGTGGGTGCACAGCAAAAAGCATCTTCGGTTTCAGTGCTTAATTTAATCCCTTCAGATCTGACCTAAAGATGGGTGATATTGATACTCTTTTAGGTCAGAATGCTTGTTTATTCTGCTTTCCCATTCTGTGAAAACAATCCATACAGCTTTGTTCAACATGAGGATGCTTTTCTAATAAACAATGGGACTCATAAGCCACATTACTTTCCACTGCCCATTCTAGAGGAAGGAGTGATAGGTACCAGTTTAATTTGTGTCATAGCTGATACCATGTGCTAGTTTAGTGACTGATGTAACTCAGGAAGGAAATATCCTTACAAAGTATTAGCAGAAACAAGAGTAACCTGAGACCTTTCAGTACATAATCACAGCTTTATATAATGTATGTTTTAATATGTAATAAATACATAACACAGTATTTTACAAGAATTGGCAGAGTGAGACTTCTCAAAGGAAAGGAAATTATAATGTTCACTTCTGTCCAGTTATCTACCAAAAATAATATTGACTAGATATAATGACTTCTTTGTAGAAGCTCCTGGAAGTGTTTTATTCAAGAACATCTATGTTTAGTTCTTGGTCTGTCACATGTTCATAAGAAAGCTTAAACTGATACTGCTAAACCGAAATTGCAGCACACACTACATTGATGCATCTTAAATTCAACTGCATAGTTTTTTACCAGGTAAAAATATTTAATACAGCAATATTCTTACTCAATGAGAAAGAATGATTTATTGATAAAAAAATATTTGGACAGCCATGGAATTAGAAAGAAAAATTCAAGCCAGTGTCACTAAGGACGATGGAAAACAGTGGAGAATACTATTAGGTACAAATTGTTTACTCAGCTAGTACATGGCATTCTCATGGGTAGTCATCATGTGATATTGATGAATATTTGCAATCTAGGCAAGCTACAACCACAACATTTTTTGAAATAATTCTGCACAGGAATTAATTTAGTGAAATAGAATTTATATAACTTAAGCATACTTTTTGAAATGTCATTTATTTGTCGCATTTATCACCAATATTGTGATCTACTGAGCCATACTGAGGCCACACCTGGAGTGTTGTGCCTGGTTCTGGGCACCTCAGGAGAGGAGAGACATGGAGCTCCTGGAGCACGTCAAGCAGTGGGCAACAAAGATCACGAGGGGACTGGAGCACCTCTCTTATGAGGAAAGGCTGAGGGAGCTGGGCCTGTGCAGCCTTGAAAGGAGACAACTGACAGTATATGTGAAGGGAGTATGTGAAGGGAGGGTGTTAAGAGGAGGTTTCCAGGCTCTTCTCGGTGGTGCCAAGCAATAGGACAAGAGGCAACGGGTGGAAACAGAGGCACAAGGAAGTTCCACCTGAACTTTATTCATTAGGAATTTATTTATTTATTTATTAGGAAGAACTTTACTTTGCAGGTGACTGAGCACTGGAATATTAAGACATTAAGGAATAATCTGGACACTGTCCTGTTCCATGTACTCTAGGATGACCCTGCTTGAACACGGAGGTTGGACCAGGTGACTCACTGTGGTTCCTTGCAACCTGACCCATTCCTTGTTTCTGTAATTTAAAATGAAAGGGAAGTATTGAAAGAATAATTTTACCCACCCTTTTATTTAACAGATATTATAATTATGTAGAATATGCACACCTCCACTTCAAGTTCTGAATTTTTTCAGTAAAAAGCAGCTTTTTGTTACCTAAGAGGGGGAGTGAATAGTTCCTACGTGTGATCCCTGGTGGCTGTAGAGACCAGCTGCAGCTTGGGGAAAGTTTCTCAAGTAAATAAAAAATAGTAACACATTGTTAAATTAGCACTGGGATTTAGAAACAAAACGAAAAGGTGACTAAAAATAGCAAGCAATGATCTTGCACTAAACAAATAAACTGAATTAAATTATTCCCTGCTTTACCTTCCATTGATTACATAGGGAAAGCTAATAAGCAATCCACAGCATATCTGTCAAGCGTGAACTTTTAAAATGAAATTTCCATGATATAATATACTCCAAAGGTCTTGTCCACAGTGAGTTGGGTCCTATGTTCAAACACAGTTTCTGGCACAATCAAGCATTCCAACATTTCCCAGCACCAAATCACAAATGTAATGGATGCTGAATGCAGAATTATATCATCCTTACATTATACACTCCAAGTCTTGCTGCACATGCTGTAATTTCCAAGGAAAACTTTGACCAATACATTAAATAAATCAAATGTGCACTTAAGCAAAGAGGAGTCAACACTGGCTTCTTTTCAGAGTTTAATCAAGAACTTCTTTAAAAAAAAACCAGTTCCACTTATATGATAGCAACAGTGCTTAAAATGGTCAGCAAACTACTGGAAAAAAAAAGCCCTTTAGTTATTTTGCTTTAATGTTTGAATTAAAATAATAAACCTAGAAGTGATTACAGTGGTAATAACATTTTTGCTTTTATTCTTATTTAACTATTTACTATTGTACATTATAAAATACCAACAGAGAGCAATATCCTCTACCACCCATCATACAACGTGGGTATGGAGGTGAAATGGACGGCATTTTTCAAACTCTCAGTGATCTGTAATATCTGAAAGAAACACCCTGAGGACATGTGCTGTTGTAAAACATGTGTTGTGTTTTCATGGCTCTAGATTTTTTAATTAAATGCTACATATATTTTGTTTGCAAGAAGGATGGAAAAAAATCAATAAGGAAAAACTCCTAAAAATTTATAATTGCTGCTTTTTTTTTAAGTTGAAAGAAAACAAAAACAAAAGTCTTCATTTTTGAAGACTGAGAAGGAGGCTTTTCTTTTTTTATTTTCCAAAGTAACAGGAAAGCTCTGTTCATATATTAGGTATTTGTAACTTTGCACAAATGCTGTTACAGTGTATGACTAAAATGGAAAAAAATTATAGTCAGCATTTCATATTTAGTGATACATTGCAATAATATCTTTCATTTAATGTCATAATTTTTTTTAAAAAGTTAACAGAAAATAATCCCATGTATAGAGATATTCCAAGCTACCTGATAAAAGTATTAATCCCTGGATGAAATTGCAGCATATTGATAGATACTTAGTAAGGAGTGGATTGTGATTTTACTAGTAACCAGCTACCTCAAAACTTTGGTTAAGTTACAAAGATGGCTTTTTTACTTTCTGAACAGGGTTTTTGCTTTCCTTTCATTCCTGAATCTCACAGGGACTATTTAAATCTAAATGAAAACGCAATACGAAACACCACTTTCCAGCAAATGCAGAGACCACTTACTATTGCACTGTAAGCAAACTACACCCTCCTACAGCTTTTTCAGTACATGAAAGGACTTAACAACTAATATTTGCTTGAAACAAAAGGTAAACAAGGCAAAAAACCATGCTCATGAGAGAATACAAGACATTCACAAATGTGCTGCTGGTGTATTTCTGTTCTGTAGAGAGCACACCCACGCTGGGGCTGTGGAGGGCACCACGCTCATCACTGTGGCTGGGAGCCCGCCTTCCACCGCTGTAAGTGATCGCAGGTGCTCACAAACTGATTGTGTCTCACCCAGCAATGTTTGGCCTTAATTAAAGCTCTCTGTTTACTTGACAATCCCAGTTGTAAGAACACTGCTTAAAACTTTGTCTTCATCAGCTGTTCCTCATGAAACAGATGGTCAGGACTGAGAATTTTGATCTCTGTTTCAAAGGATGCCACAAAGGCCTCACCCAAATCTAGCAAGAGTACAGCATCATTTACTTATCTAAATTAAACTCAGTCTGAGCCAAATAACCTCTAACCAAAGTTCAGCTTCAGCAATTCAGAGCTGAATCCAAGTTTTGGGGCTTTCCCTGCGATGGGAGCAACAGCAACTTGGGATGCTGCAGGTACATTAATTTTAAACTATACTTAGACATATTCACTTACATAAAAGAATACTCAGAGAAAATACCATAAAATCTGGGCAAATACCTTATTAACCTTTGGTTTTAAACAAATATAGTTTGTTCTCCACACATCTTTGTGGGAATGAATATTAGCCTGAATGAAATAAGTCTCCATTTACAGTTACAGCCCCTTGCATGGAAAGCAAGTGCAGCTCAGATGTAGAAAGGAATCAAATGTCTGTTGAGAGCCCCATGTCACCTCCAGTTTAAAGCAAGGATGAAGCTACATTGGACAGTTACCAGCATTAGAGAGATTAAAATGAATAAATAAACTCAGCTCACCTGAAAAATTTAGCCTTACCACAACACAGGCCTAAGGTATGGAACCTAACATAAGCTTTAACACTGAAAAAGCTTACAAAAAAGCATGTGTATGTAAACTGAGGAAATGGTATTGGTGCATTTTGTCTAACAAAATGTGAACATACTACTCAAAAATGTCATATTGCTGGGGTGCTTATGTTTTGTCCACAGATACATAAATAAACCTCTAGAAGGTTTTACTGAAACAGTGCACTGTACAATCATGATAAAATGTATACAAAAAAAAGTTTTAAATTACAATCAAATTTGAGAAAGGAATCCTGCAATTCTTCACCGCCCAAAGACAAACCTAGCATCTGATGTATGAAAGAGCCAACTCACAAAGTAATTGCTTGGTGATAATGGTGTTGGGTGTCCAGGCCTCATACATGTTCTACCAAATGTATTTCATACGCACTCTTACATAAATCTCTGCTTAATTTGGTCTCTTTTCAAACTAAAAACACCATAACTAGATTTCCAATTTATAGATCTCAATCCATGTTAAACAAAGCTGAATAGCATTAAAAAACAGGAAATTATTTAAATCTTGCATCAGAATAAGAAGAGCTTTCAAAATTTCTCAAGATATTCTGCCTTGGTCTCTGTGTGACATGCTTGTGTGCACGACACAAGGCAGCTCTCCTACTGAGACATGTGCAAACCTGCCAGCAATATAATACTGACAAACAAGACAGTACTGGTCCAAAAAGCAGAACAGTTTTTAGCTGCTCAACACACAGAGGATGATCATAACTTTTTAAAATTACTCATGAGTGATTATGAGTCACTGAAAGGCAGTTCCTTTGGAACAATAAATCTGTAAACAAAATTTTCCTTCAGTTTGATCCCGATAGCTCTTCTTTAGCTCCAATTATGTACAGGAAAAATAAGAACAGCAGTGACAGAATATCAAAGTGATGTATTTGCAGACAACAAGGAGAATAACTCAGAAGGTACCTGGTAACACAAAATAAGAAACGCTTTCTTACCTGCTTTATCCCACAATAATTTGCTATGCTGTGTACCAGCTCTGACATCACCTGCACTTCATGTGATTTCTTATTATTCATAAACTCATCTGGTTTGATACCTGTATCAGATTAGGAAAATAAATACACATTACCACAACCTGTAATAATAAGGATTTGTGATCAATCAGGAAAAAAAAGCTAATATATACTTCACAGTTTATATATTTTCAGGGTAGTAATTTTTAATTAAAAACTCATTATATGATTACAAGAGTAAACTTCTGAACTATGGCTGAATTAGCAACATTCAAAACCCTGTAAAACGCAGTTTCTTTAAGATATAGCATATTTAATACCTGACCAGATATTAGACAATGGCTACGACTATAAAACTGTACTATTTCTTCCTTTTTATTGAAAAATATTTCTTTTTGTCTCATTTATCACATTTACCTTTCCATAAATGAAATATAAGGACAGGGACAATAAATAATCACATTGTACAGCTTGTTAATGCTGCAGATTTGCTGACAGTATCAAGAGGGAGATACCTCTACTAAA
Organism: Pyrgilauda ruficollis; assembly: GCF_017590135.1. Lineage (NCBI taxonomy): Eukaryota > Metazoa > Chordata > Aves > Passeriformes > Passeridae > Pyrgilauda > Pyrgilauda ruficollis. The sequence continues at coordinate 7,304,595 of NW_024524600.1, forward strand.
AGCTATGAGCGATCCTGGGAAAATTCAGAGGAAGATGAACTTTCCTTTTCTTTATTTACCCTATGGATTGGTTATAGAACTGTTACACCTTTATGGCAGAAAATCACTCATTTCAGTGTAGCTGGAGAGTGTGCTAATGAGATGGAGTCAACCTCCATAATGGGTTAACTGTTTGTGGAGAACACCAAGCACTCACTTGCTAACCTCTGTGCCACCCAGCCAAAGCAAGAGCTCAGAAGTCACTCCCCTGGGAAACACCCACGTTTCTCTTAGGGATCCAATGCTGCAGTACACTTGGATCTAGTTAAATTGATGGTAAGTCTGAGTGATGGTAGAAGAAACTGGATCATTACTGATGAGCATGCTCCTAGAAAACAGGACTTTTCTACATGACTAGGCAGATTAATATACTTTCCCATTTTCTGCTTCATGCACAGTATGTATTCATCTGTCCAGAAACTGATCATTAGGCAAAAACCATGTTCATTTCTTGATCAGATCATGCTGGGAGCAGAGCCAAGTGTGTTACTTCTTTAAAAGAGAGTGGGGAATTGAACTGAGCTCATAAGAAACCCAGTGTTTTCTCTATTTTTCCCAAACCCCAAGGGATCTGTATTTCTTAAACATCTGGGGTTTTGATAATAAACTGTTATGACAATACTTAAAATCTAATATAGACTCTATGAACTGACAAAAGGAAAAATAGACTAAAAGACTTAAACAATACAAATAGCAGAAACAAGTGTTTGTCATCTCATTGAAGAATTTCCTTAACTTTAAAATTGTTAAGGTCTATATAGCATCCTAAAAAGCTCATAATTTGTAAGCATATCAGGTTAAAGAAAAACAGACAGGAAAAAAAATTTAAAAAGAAAAAAAGTCTCTCTTTTTGTTTATGTTTGAACATTTTTGTGTCTGGATAGGCTCATCAGAAAAAGAAGCAGAATTGGAAGGAGAAGAAACAGACATTTAACTTCTCGACAGAAATAAAACTTGTTTTTTCTCCAAAGCAGCACTGTCACTTTGGAGGATGACCACATACTGCACCTTTACTCTTTTCTCTGTTATGAACTCAAAAGACTGAATGGGGTAATGCTAGGTGAAGTACTATGTCAGAGAGTACTTAATCCAAATTAAGCATTTCAGACATGGTAGAAATCCAGAACAATTACCTAACTTACAAGAGCTGAGGTTCCAGACAGAAAAGGCACAATTTGTTTATAGCTATAGATATAGTTTATATATCACCATAGCTACAAAAGCTTCTTAAGCATTTTTTTACTTCTTTCCCTGCTTTCTGCAGGATAACACGCTGTTTATATTTCAGCTCAGGGAAAATAATACTTTTTGGAGAAAATTACAATAAAATAAATTTTATTTTTCCTGCTTTTTATGCAAAATTCTGATAGGTTTTTATATTATTCTGAAAAACAAGCAGACATTACAAACTAATGCAAACAAATTTATCTGTGACTGTCCCAGACAACTGAAAATTTGAATTAAAAAAAAAAACAGTAGCTTGACTCAAACTGTGTAAATTCTTTCTGCTATCACAAAATTACTTTCTTGAAACAAATAATTGTACATGTACATTTCCTTATTATGTACAACTGATGCAGACAGAACAAATACTAATCTCAAGAAACATCAGAAATTTAGAGAACCATCTCCCTTTGTGATGAAAAAAAGATAGTGTGGTTTCAAATACTTTACAGAAGCAGCTTGGATATGATAGAGTAACAGAAAGCTTCATGTTACCAGTTTTAGTTGGTAATGAAATGTTGCTTATTTCCATTGGGAATCCCTAGCATGAGTACCTGTATTCCATTTGAAGAACTGCTTTAACTCGGTAGTGTCATTTACAGCTACATCTTTAGTTGTGAAGCTCAGCAAATTGAGGAGAGACTGTTTTTTATATACAGCTTACACAGATGTTTTTAAAATCTCCTATGGCAGGGTGCAGCGGTTTTATATCCCAGAGACGTGGAAATTCAGATACAGCAGATAGAGAAGTATAAATCCATAGTCCACACCACACAACACCATCTATACAGAAGTTTACTAGGGTGATTTAACTCTGTGATCCAGAGTCAGGAACTGGACTGACCATGTACTCAAAAAAACCCTTCTGAGGAGAGTGATATTCCAGCACACGGAATTTAAAGATGGATTCATTAGTATTCACTGCATGGCATGATTATTACTTTGGCCATAAACACACTGCAAAGATGGAGCACTCTCAATGCAACCCTCACTTCTGGGTGGTTACAAAGCAAAGGGAACACCCTTCAGACTCAGAACCCCATTCTGACTAGCTGTGTCCACAACATTCTTAAAATGTGCTTCCCAGTTATTCCCAGGAAGGACAGCAACATAGCTACATTAAGATTGCAAAGAAGATAGAGAACTACATAAGAATGCAAACTGTGGGAATAAGCTCAAAAGTCTGATTGTCTTAGAAGAAGAAAACTTACTCAAAACATCTGAAACATGAATGGAATTATCCTGATGCATATTTCTCAGAATACAAGCAACACTCATAAAGTTGCCGGACTTATATTTCTTTCAACTTGCAAGCTTTAGCATGTCAGGGAACAAACATATCTTCTGCAATGTAGAAATTAGTTCAAAATATCTAAAATAGCTCAAAGATCACAACTTTCATTTGACAACTGGCACACTGAATCCATAAATTGGTATTTTGCCTCTGCCAAATGATTACCAGGAACTTCAATTAAGTTAATGTAACCGATATTTACTGCCAATTCAGCACAAAGGTTCTGAATTATAATTCTATTGTACACATTTGGAACACATTTTATATTTCCCAAGAAGTACAGTTGAGAAGTACTGCAAAAATACAAACCCAGGCCCCAGCTACCCAACCAAGCATCACTCCTGCCACACAGAAAACAAAATATTTAGCAACTGCCTTATTCCTGATGCTCCATTCTGCATGACAAGAAGATGAAAGAATCCTCAAAGTTTTGGCTAAGAAAGTGAATCCAGGTATGAACTCAAGTACAAAAAGTATAAGAAGAGAATTACAGAAAATTAAGAGGAACACGGGGAATGAGACATAGTAAAAATGAAAATAGCTAAAAAGCTAGTGGGAAAGAAAAGCAGCATACAGTTGTCAAGGAAGAAAAAAGGGTTTCTGATGCACTAAGGGCATAGGGAGAGAAGCCAAAAAGTAAGAGGAGTGCACTACAAATCATTAGGAGTATCTCAGTAATGGCATTCTAGTACTTCTAAAACAACCTGAGGAGCCAACCATGAAAAATGGCAAAATTGGAGAGATCACTGTAGAAAATGGGAGAGATGCACAACATTTGTATAATGGTGCTATCACTTAGGATAAGAAATGTCAGGAGTTTTAATGCATCCCAGAGATAAAAGGCATTAGAAGGCAAAGGCAGAGAGCTGCTCAGTCTGTCTCTTAAAAACTAATGAGAAATTTCAAAATATAGTGAGGCTGAGGACTCCATGAATAGAACATTTGCAGTGAAAATGACAGCAGTCCAAGTAAGGATGAATGTCAGTTTATCATCTGATTCAAAAATTACATTCGGGCTAAGATTCCCAGTGTCCAACTTGATGCCACTTTAAGAGTGTTTTAATTCAATTTCTTTAACTACAGAAAATGAAATTACTCTTCTTTTATCACATATAATTGGTATTAGTCCCAAAAATACAGAATTAATAAAATCTTTTTTTACTAAGACATCATATATTTGCCATATTTTAGGGTGATACTTCTAAGAAAAGCATGAGTAGCAACTATGATTCTTGCCAGTTGGGCACAAGACAAAAAAAAAAGAATTAACAAGGTATCACATATAGCAGTGTGCCCACCTCTCTGTCCCATCCCCTTTAAAACTGAATCCCATGATGGGTCTATAGAAACCAAATGCTCAAATTTTAGCAAGATAATCCGTTTTGTAAGCAAAGACAATAATGAAACTATCCAAGAATAAATGAAAATGGAAGTGAGGATCATATAGGAAAAAATCCCCAAACAACAAACTACCCTCCAAAACCAAAACTCTTTTATAGTCCTATAGTGAATAAGTAAACATTAAAATACAAATGCAAATATACCTGTTGCTCCTTCACTGTCTCTTTTCAGTGCTTCAAGCACATCTTCTAATGGGGTGCACACTCCAAGGTTGGACAAAGAATAATACTTAGCAGCCAGGGCAAACAAATGTACATTGATAAGCTTCTCAGAGTTTTCACAAAATGCACTGGAAAAGATGTCATCATCTGCACACAAAAGAAAAGATTTTTGTAAGCAGTGCTTAACAGCTCTCTAATACTGCTGACAGAGAACTACAGGTAATAAATACTTAGTATCACACACAACTGGCCATTTATCTTGCTTCCTTAAGTGGGAAAACTCATTATTTTTCTTCAGCTGTATTCCCCCTCCAGGACCGAGGTCAAATTTTGCTCTTAGTTGAACCAGTGTAAATGTGACAAAATCTGTTGTTTCAGCAGACCTACTTCAGTATAACTGACAAGCTAATTCAGTCAACATTATCACCTCTCTTCTGTTTACAGCCTTGCTCATTACACATGTCCCAGTCAGCCCAACCCGCCAATATATGCTGCTAGATTTTTGTAAAGGAATGCAGCTGCTTAATATATGAAATGTTTGGATTCACAGTCACTCAATTCACGTACTTTCCAAGCTGCTTTGTGACTGATGAATACTGGGAGAATTAAATTAATTTTTATTTCCAGTCAGGTGTGGGCCAAAGTTAGATTCCAATGCGTATTTTGTTAGAGTCATGATGAAATACTTCATTTTGGTATTGCTTAGTACTGAGTTTCCAAAATGTGCATGTATTTTTAAGTGAAACATATTAGTATGAATAATTTATTAATTCCGAGATTGTTCTGAATTGTCTAATTCCTCTCTATTTCACCAAAAACTATTTGTGAATTCTACATAGTTTTGATAATAATTTTTATATATTCGTAATTATTTTCAATATACAAAAGGCAACCAGTCCAGCAATCAGACCGCTACAAAAATTTGGAAAAAGTCTCCTGGTTTGTATTTTGTGTCATAGGTAGGTTTTGAGGAAGTACATACCCAGCACAGTGACTTTCCTGAATCTGGCATGACAGCGGATACAGCTGTTCTGATTGACCTCAGCTCTAACACTCTTAATTTCCTTGCATGATCACAATTAAAGTCATGCATATATTACAGTGCAATGAAAACACTCCCAAACCATGTAAAACCATTTTCATGATATGACACTACAAAGGCGCAAGCCCAGCAAACAAATTTTGTATCTAAGAAAGCATAAATATTGTCTAAGCTATGACCTGAATTAACATGGTTTCATTGTCTGCACAGCACTTCTTACTCCTCTCTGCTAAAATATCTATAAAGAAAGCCACATTTCTCCATAAACAACTTCCTTGTCTCAACAACATTTTAGTTAGTGTAGTCTTCATGAAGGTAAGACTGTAACAGGATATCAGAGATGAGAAACAAAGACTGCAGCTTTCAGGAAGAAGGGGCAACTTTGCTTTACAATTCTGTAAGATTTATTACAGAAGGGTAAGAAAATAGATGTGCTTTCACTTTTTCAGCAGCTGACATAAAATATAATTACTGTTCTTACAAATCTCACTTAACTGAAATCCAGTGCAGCAATGCTCATGTTCTATAACACTCCTTAACTTGGTTATCAGTTGAAGAACATGACAAAACCAGCAGAACCTCATACAAGATCACCTGTAGTAACGCTCCCACCAAACTTAAATTGTTGTCCCAGCTTGACAATTAAAAAACAGGAACCAAATGCATTAAGGCATCTGGAGCCTAACTTCAAGCTACAGAATGGCAGTTGGTGAACTTTTCATTATTTATGAATATTAAAAATGTTGGGTTTTTGGACACGTTTCTACTCTGGATGCCTACAAGAGGAAATCTAGCTTGTCTTTAAACCAGTCAATCTATATATTTGCAAACAAATCTCGAGAGGAAAGAAATATATGCCCCAAAGTTGGAATCACAGTACAAACAGCAATTTACAGTAAAATATGAAAATCCTTAAACACAGATTTGTCTGTGCCTGTGTCTGATTTACAGCAATGACGTGATAAACAAAATGCAATATGGCAAGTGTCAGCTTTTTGCTGTATTCAAAGCAGTTTCTGAACCTACAAAGGGATCTTACATTTTTCTGCAGGGTACAAGTCAAAGCAAGGGTTCCATCCTTCACGTGGTCATAATAAGGAAATGACTTTGAACAAGGAAGAGTAATTTCTGTTTATGTTGGGTTTCAAGATCTCTAATGGTCATTTTCTGATCCCTATGCTATTGAGTTGCACTAATGCACTCACACAAGCTGTTTGCAGGTATCTTCACTGAAAAACTCATATTCTACTACAAAGTATTTTCACCATATGACTGGATGGACAGATACCATGCAGCCAAATGAGTAAGGCATGAACCAACAAATCAATGCCCAGTCCCCTGCAGAGCATTCTGTTAAACAGCATACCATAATTTTAGTCAGAAAAAAGGGGCAATTCTTCCTTTTAAGTTTTTAATTAGCAGAAACAATTCCTGCAGAAACCAAAAAAGAAATATTGTATTTTAGCCACAGCATGAAAGCTTCATACTTTTCCAAAGATGTGCTTAATTTTATAAAGACATAAATTGTCTTTTTTTTACAGTAATTTCTCCATCAGATTCTGTAACATGGATGTTGAATGCAGATTATTAAATTATTATCTGATTTTGAATTCTACAAAACAATACTCTGCCTTCCTGATTCTCATGCTACCCTACAGGCCACCACTTTGGTGTTTGAATCATGGACTTTCCCATAGAAACAGGTTAGATCAGAATAATTTTCCTTTACTGATTGCATCTGATAATTAGTTTCGTTCCAGCCTCTATTTACATTCAATTTTATGTCCTGCTGCTCTAAATCAGTTCTGACTCTGACATTACCTGTCAAGAGCATTAAACCTGTCCTTGCTGCTTCCCAACATTTTGCTGGCTGACCAGACCACTGTCTTGTTTCCATCTGGCTCTTAAAGGTAATTCATAATCCAGTGTCTTTTCCATGCACAAATAAACTCTGTGGGATCTTTCCCAAATAACTCAACCCTTTAAAAATGACTCTTACAGTTAATATTTTGAGAGGTCTTCAGCTCCAACAGAGACATGTTGCTAGTGATGTAGCAATTCACAGCTCTTCAATCTCTTTCTGAGTCCAAATCATTATCTTAGCTTGTCTTCTACGCCAAAAAGCACATGCTACTTTCTGTGGAGCCTTCTCTTACACTGCACACGCTTTCCTGCCTCGGGTGCCATTTAACGTAGGATTTCAGAGCTAACGCAATGTGACAGCTATCTACACTCCATATGCTCTGGCACGACACTGCCTTTTCTCAGCTAAGTGCTTTGTCAGAGACTTCACCTTGGATTTGAAAATGATCTCTCTGCTTGGGCTCAGTCCCCCCAAATACCACAGCTTTCAGATGCTTTATCTCCATTTCTGTGCCCTGCCTGAAGGAGCATTACTGGTACGTTTCCCTCCTACTTGGACCGCAGCACTTTCAGCAACACAGCAGCCTCGCTGGCTTCCTCTGCAGATACGTGAAAATCACTAAAAATATGAAGTGCTTCTTAAATAGATCTCGTCAGAAATAAAGCAGCTGCTTTCCCAGCAGTGCCAGACACACTGACTATTACAGACACACGGAAAGCGGTGTTTAAGCCTTTTCCAGCTGTCCTCCGCATCTCCAGTTTCAACACTCTTTTAACTTTAACTGTTACATCTTTCCACTCGTGGAGGTTTCTTGTATGTTTTGTTTGATTTGGGTTTTTTTTCATTTTAATTGCGTTCTTCAGGGGTCAGTCAGAGTGAAGGAATCTGACAGGCTGGAGTTTCGCTTCCAAACGAACAGGATGAAAGAGACGGCACGAGACCACCGTCAGGAGCGGCACTACCGCGACCCCGGCAGCGGACCTCCCACCGGCCGCGCCCGCTGTGAAGCGGGGCGGGTCCGAACGCGTCCCGCCGTCCTGTCCTGTCCTGTCCTATCCTGTCCCGTCCTGTCCCGGCCGTCACCCGGCCCCACTCACCGCACGGAGCCGCCGCGCCGCCCGAGCCCGCCGCCAGGGGGCGCGCCAGCGGCCCGGCCGCGCGCAGCGCCTCGAGCACGGCGTC